>NC_051159.1:148686778-148844278 GCF_013339745.2 Dermacentor silvarum | reverse complement strand
GCTTACTTAATCAGCTCATGTTTACTACAATTCATATTGCTACCAAAGCCGCTCACCTTACTTCGTATGACATTGCTGTGTTGCTATCGCATGCATTGCTTCGCCCTTAGGGCGAAACTGTGACATTTTTTTTCTCCTTTACAATCACCATATATGTAGAGCAAACGCGCCTTCTTCGGACGCGCGAGAGGCCGTGGGGGAGGGGGAGGGAAGGGAGGCGACGTTTAGCTGCGGCACCAAGTGCCTATTTATATCAGAGGCTCCAGCAACAGTCACCAACGCCGCACGCATTTTGAGCTAACGCGGGCAAAACGCCGATGGCGTCGACAACAGTTCTGCGTGTTGTTGCTACCAAAGCCGCTCACCTTACTTCGTATGACATTGCTGTGTTGCTATCGCATTCATTGCTTCGCCCTTAGGGTGAAACTGTGACATTTTTTATATCACAGGCTCCGGCAACAGTCACCAACGCCGCACGCATTTTGAGCGAACGCGGGCAAAACGCCGATGGCGTCGACAACAGTTCTGCGTGTTGCCGATGTTGCTGCATGTCCAAGTTTATACAGCTGATAAAGCTAATATCATTACTCCGTATAGCTCTCTACAAGTTTGCTATCGCAATTGATGCTTCGCCTTTCAGGTGAAACTGCGACCACATTTTTTTTTTGAAGACAAACAAAATGACACACTGACATTCCGAACGAGGGCCGCGTTTGGTATCTTATAAATGATTACGGTCGTAAAACACGGGGAAAACGATTGCCGCAGATCGAGTTGCCTCGAAACTGCCACGAGCATTATAATCAGTAACAAACGTGGAAAATGAAAAGCGTTTGCCAAAAGTGCGCGGCCAAAGAAAGCCAGTGCAAGTAAACTAAAAGTTGGATTGGTGATAAAAATGCTGCAAAGGTACGGAAGGAGTTTTAGGTGATGCGCAGCCGTAATTATGAAGATTTAAGTAATTGTGTACGAGCCAGAAGTTTTGTATTGCCATTTGCCGGGCCGACTGGGCCATTGTCGAAACACGTCGTCGTCATCACTGTCGGCAAGAGAGAGAGAGAAACGTGGTGGGAAAGGCAGGGAGGTTAACCGGAAAAGATTCTGGCTTGCTACCCTGCACTGGGCGAAGGGGAAGGTGAAATGAAAGGCGGAAAGAATAGGGAAGAGAAAAAGCAAGCCGATTTGGTGATTCTTTCTCGTTGTCGTGTACACCATGGCAAAGATACTCGTTGCTGTATAACTATCGGCAAGCATTTCAACACTGCCGTACACAATGCTATACTGTTCGCTGTAATTTCTTTTTATTGCCCTTTATAAGGTTTCTTACAAATAAATAAATAAATTAATTATTAAGTAAAATAAATAAATAAATAAATAAAATAAATAAGTAAAATAAATAAATAAGTGAAAACGCAAGAAAGAAAAAGATGCATAGGAAATCAGCTGCACCCTATCCGAAACACCGAAGGAGATGAGGACCAGAGGAAATAGAGTTTGAAAGGGATAGCCACGAAGTGAGACACGGTGTTCGGGAAGCAACGAACCTCTCTCGTCTCGACATAGCGTCGAGGAATTCCTTTATCGTCACTCGTTTCCCTCGCAGCTGGTGCGCTGCTCTCTATTCCTCTCTCTCTCTCTCTCATCTTTGTTTCCTTTATTTTTATTTCTTTACTCGCATTCCCAGACTCGCATTTCGTGGTAGTGTGACGGCGGGTGGCGGAAATTGGAATCGTAACCGCAGACACTCCCTACGCACGAAGCCTGCAGCGACGCCCTCACGTTCCCTACCGCCTGTGACGGCCCTACGCATCTTGTCACTATGCGGCGCCATAAAGCCGGTCGACACGGATCTCAATTCGTTTCCCTAAGCCACATTTCCACCCTTGCATCGCGAGTCGGTATACGAGTGCTATGCCTGTCTTTACTTATCTGGCGTCCGCGTTCCGTAGCCGTGGATTGTGTTTCGTGGGTGTATACACTTCCTCTAATTGTACGCGGCGAACTCGCATTGCATGTATAAGCGCACGTGCTACAGATGGTGTTCCGAAATCTGATTATACCGCGAACTACTATGAAACAAAAACAGGGTGCGGGTGATTCGAGCAGATACGTGCAATACCTGGCGCTACCCCGTGCGCATTTCGTGGTTCTCATTGTCTGCCGTCAGCGCTGACATGATGGGAGCGTAGCTTCAGCTCGCCGGAACGCTGCACGGAATTGAGGCAACGGACACGTAGGCGGATTTCCGTACGACTCTCCACCGACAGTCAAGATGCTAACGCGGAGTATGCGTCTCAGTTGCACTCCGCGAATTGCGATATAGGAAGTAGCGGGATTACATTGCCCAATACGATTTCGCGGCTGCTAAAAAGAACAATAAAAATGAAGGAAGCGAAGAAAAAAAAAAGCTGTAGCGAGGTAAGCCGATTTGGTGATTCTTTCTCGTTGTCGTGTACACCACGGCAAAGATACTCGTTGCTGTATAACAAAGGCGAGCAAAGATACCAGGGCTCTCTTCGGCACGAAGTCAAATCCGATCTAGCTCCATGAATCGCGTCTTTGTCGAATCCGCAAGAAGCTTACGCAGCATAACATGGATGACGTGAATTACGCTCTGGGTGTATTCGCCAGCGTTCTTTCACCGAGTAATCAGTGAGAGCAGCATTCCGGGCAAGTTGGTGATCCATTACTCAAGTATTATTGCGCAACAAAAAGACACGGACGTGAGAGAAAAGGAGCACGCACACCAAGCGCAAGTAATCGCGAGTAATCAGCTTTGCCGATGTAATGACGGTCTCTGCGGGCAACAGCAAAAATTGCTTGCGTTTAAGGAGATTTGATGTCAGCAACAAATGAAACGAAAAACGCATCAAAAGAGTTGAGTGACACGTTCAGTTAAAATAATGTGAGAATAGCCGCGTCCAAACAAGCCGCCAAGCGTTGGTGTCCTTTCTCGACGTGAAATTCGAGAGAAGTCGAGAAGACACTTACGAAGTGCATATGGTATACTACGTATACTACGTTTCGCAAGAAATTGGCCCTGGAAGTGGCGAGGTGGGCTGTGGCGCTAGATGATGCTAATGAGTCACTACGTCAGTGCTGCCAACCTCTGAAGCCAGTTTTCCCCTAAATCATCTAATTAAAATTCAGATAAAATTGTGTGCATATAAATGACGCGGATTCGATTCCGCACAACTCAGGAGAAATTTAAAGGTTTTTTTTTTTTTTGTCATGGAAGAGTGGCCCATCCGCATTGGCACAGACCCCGGAACCCAAGCTCGCGCCGAAGAGGTTCACTGAAGAGCGGTACATAACTAGCGGCACAAGTTGTGACGACGGTTGGTTTCGAAACCGGTTCCATACCATCACGAAGTCTTCCCCATTAGACCATGAGATACCCAGAGCCCCAAGTTGGCGTGAAAAAGGTTAGAAACCGACCGGCCGCAAACTGGGCAAAGTTCCTAAAGAAGGTTTCTCGCTTTAAAACCAAGAGAAACAGATAGTATCGCGCTTGTGCAGGGGCTTCCAGGCGCTTTAGGCTGTGATGAAGTATGATTTAGTGACGGATATTTAGCGTCCTAAAGCAACACTAAGGCTATAAAAGAAGTTATGCAGGGCTGCAGGGCTATTCAGTTGCGCAGGATTGATTCTGACCGCAAGGGGTTATGAGGTTATGAGATGCCCCCAATGCTCGGTGTAGTACTATCGGAATACGGCCGCTAACGGCTGGGCATCGAACTTACGGCATCGTTTTCAGCAGGAGACCACTAAGCCACCGCGGTAGATGACTGTGAGTCCACTACGACGTGTCTCATAATCAAAACTGGTTTTGGCACGTCAAACCCCAGAAAGAAGGAAGAAACAAAATTGTAGAGACGGAGAGGACAATGGGAAGCCTATAGGTAGGAGGTGCAGACGCACGGTCAGTTTGCTACGCAGGGGGAGGTGACTGAGTGATGAGAAAGAAAGAAAGAAAGAAAGAAAGAAAGAAAGAAAGAAAGAGAAAGAAAGAAAGAAGAAAGAAAGAAAAGAAAGAAAGAAGGAAAGCAAGAAAGCAAGCAAGAAAGAAAGAATACTTTCGACATGATTACAGAAATGGACGTCGAAACTACAATCGGTCACAGAGGTTTCTCGACTTTAAGCACTACAGAACTGCAAGGTCTAATAAATGTAAAATTTATAGGCTCCACAAAAACAATAGTAGCTGGCTCGAAGACATATACGACGACTACAACGTTAATAACATTAACGTCGGCGACGACGACGACTCCGGTGATTTATTTTCTTCCGATTAAACCTGGTGATCACAAACATAATCGTGATATCTTCGACAAACGCCAGAAATGCTGTACACAGTGTCCTGAACAGCTGTCGCTGTTGGAAAACTGGTCGATCCAAACACGCTTTGCGACGCCCAAAGAGGCAAGCATACTATCGCTGAAGCGCCATTGTTTGGCTGTCATATTCTTTCATTTCACAAAGCTCGCGTCAGAAGCCGTGCAAGCATTCGCCAAACCTGTCAGCCTCTTACCGACCACCGCGCGCCGAGACACTTGGGTTTCCGAACCGAGCCGCTGCGCACGCACTCGCCCCGGCAGTCAGTCGCAGCGCCTCGCCCGGGGGCGGGCCCCAATCGAAGCAAGTGTTCGTTTTCCCGGGCCTTTTCGTTCACTCCTTTTGCCTCTTCGCGATGCGACGTCCCACAGCGCGTGGAGTTGTTTGCTCTTGCCAAACCATGTCGATTCGGTTGTCATGGCCTGCCGAGCACAGATTGCTCGAGTTCCTTTGTTTTGTTCTGTCTTCCGAGCAGCTTCTTGTTAGTTCATTTCTGTTCCACTGCTGGCGTTCTCTCCTTGTTCCCAGCTTATTATTCTTTTTAGCGCGTACCAGGTGGTACACTTTGCCCCCACTTCAAGCACGTGCTGTCTGGATTTGACAGTACCACGGATAGTCGCGTATGAGCCGTTCTTGCCTCGACCAAGTTTTCATTTAATTTATACCACGCACAGCTCGGATTTCCGAGCTGTGCGTGGTGCTCCGTCACGATATTTACACCTTTTGACGTTGAGCTTACTCGCGTTTATTGTGGACCGAATAAAGTTGTTTCACTCACTCACTTTAAGGGTGATTAATTTTTTCTCAGGGCGGACACCCTTGCCCATAACCCATTCAGTCACGGTGTAAACATTTTTGTACGCAACTTTCTTTTTCTTTCTTTTTTTTGAAAGATTTTCCGTAAGTGATACGGTGAACGAGAGAAAATGATTATACATATGTTTTTGTTTTTTTTAACTCTGAAACGGGCAGGAACTGTAGCAATGTATGCACAGACTTACTGCCCGTCACCCAATGGGCGTAATTTGTAGGTAGTACAAATGTGGCTTCAGTCCATCCTTTCTTAAGATACGATCTTATGGTTTCATCGCCCCTGTATCAGGGCACCAGCCAAAGCACATGTCGTGCATATGAGCTCTTGGAGCACGTTCATTGGTGGATTATTGTCGATCCCCAAGAACGGGTGACGTAAGGGCCACTCCATCTCGAAGCCTCTGAAGAAATACTTCCTGCATCCGGTTAAGGTTACGAGGAGAGAAGCAGATACACTAGTGGGGACGAATAAAAAAAAACGAAGGCTATAAATACGGGGCTAATTTGAGCCCTGTGCTTGCCCAATGTGGCTCCATCTTTATTTCTTTGGCAGAGTATTGCTACATTCGTGCATTTTAGTAAAAGCGCTATGTCACGTTTGACTGAATGTTCGACGGTATGCCAGCAATTGGAGTAATGGTGTCTTTTTTTTTCTCATAATGACTGCAGCGAATATTTGCATCTGCTGTCAGTGAGTGATTCAATTCATATATAATCAGGAAAGGCGACATGACGAACAGTGCAATAGGTCAAGGTTTATTTACTTTGTAATTTAGAAGACTCACTATAACATGCCCAAACAATCATTATCTCCTTGAATTTCTTACAATAGACTCTGCAGCGCCTTGCAATAAACAATATGCAACATTCATGCATTTATCGATAGCCCATCATAATTTGTGACTGAATACCCGCCGTGGTTGCTCAGTGGCTATGGTGTTGGGCTGCTGAGCACGAGGTCGCGGGATCGAATTCCGGCCGCGGCGGCCGCATTTCGATGGGGGCGAAATACGAAAGCACCCGTGTACTTAGATTTAGGTGCACGTTAAAAAAACTCCAGGTAGTCCAAATTTCCGGAGTCCCCCACTACGGCGTGCCTCATAATCAGATCGTGGTTTTGGCATGTAAAATTCTATATTTTTTTAATTCGTGACTGAATGAGATAAGGGGTGAGATATAATTAATTGTTGATGGCAACAGTTAAGGTTTTCTTTTCGTGAGACTTTTAATGTGACAAGTAAACGGGGCGACATGTGCGAAAGAAGACAAATATTGCGCAGAATAAACTTTAATAGCTGTTTCTGTCAAGCCATCATGGCAGACATTTCGGTACGCATCAGGTGGTCGGAAATATAGCGCAGTATTCAAATGTGGTTTCTTTCATTGCAGGTGTAATTTGAGTTCGCTGACGTCCACAGTAACTTTTCTATGCAGCCTCAAGGGCAAGGGTGTTCATCAGCTCACCCTTAATGATGCAAAAGATGTTTACTGTCCCTACTTCGTCCGATTGGTAAGGGTACCGTGGCCGCCGGTTCCGATGCCACAAATGGAAGCAGAAATTCTTTTCGCGCCAGACTCCCAAGCGGTAATTACGCGTGGACAAAGTGTTCGTTTCAGGAGTTGCCTTAGGACGTGCGCAGCCTTGCCGTGCCGCAAAGTTCGCAGGCGTTTAGGAGTCTTTCAGAGCCCCAGTGTTTAATGTGCACCGGACGCCATCAAGGAGCAGAGTCTGCGACGAGCGTTAATGGCGACCTCAATTTTGCAGCGAGCGCGCTTAATTTTTCATGATGCTTCCGCGAGCAGTGCCCCGTTTAAACTTCATCGAAAGACGCTGCGCGTTACCTGCTTCTTTTTTTGATTCGCTGGGATAATGGTGCTGCCTCGTCACCCTCTCCACCCTCAGAAAAATTGGGCAAGCCGAAGGTTACGAGTTCATGGGGCGTGCCAACAAATCCACGTGGCGTAAGCTACTATAAGCATTTGATAAAATTTCTTCAGCGTTTATAAAGCTAAACTTCGACTAGCGCACTACTAATGTACTCCAACAGTCTGCTGTTCTTGCAGCTCGTCAGTCATTTATTTGCGGATGTCTTACTTGGATGTGCTGTCGCCTTGTAGTGGCGGTGTAGAACTAAACACTGACAAAACTGTGCGCTTGGAATCTGGACAAACCGGTGCCCAGAAAGACGACGCACTCGAATTGCAACTAAAGCGGCGAGCACAGTTTTCGGTCGTCGAATCTGGACTGATGGGTCAAGTCCGTTCGCTGTTTATACTTGAATCGCAGTGCAATACAGAGTAATCGCGTAGGGGGTTCGCGAACACTCGAGTTTGTATGTATTATAGCATTCGCGTCGGGCAATGTGATTAAACAAGAGTATTTCGTTATAGAATCGGCGACAACATTGAATAAATTTTGGATACAGTAAGCGCGTTTGGCTCTGGGTGATAACTTGATCGCAGGTGTTATCCGGTGAAAAACGGTCACCGGCAATTAAGCAAAACAATAGACGCGTGACAGTATTCTGCCCGCACGAACAGAAACAAAATTTCAGGGCTTGGGTTCATCGCAGAGGTGCTAATGATTCTGAGCGGGTACGATGTATGTTATACGATCGAATATACTTGTTTCTAAGCTATCCACGCCCGATAATTGCTACAGGCAAGACTACTCACGTGCGTGGGTCACTGTTGGATCCATTGTGGCAAGCTCATAACAAATACCGGGTGTTGCAGCGTGAAGACTTTCAAAAAAAATTTTTAGGTTGCCTGTGGCAGATTGCCCAATTCTAGTTCCTGAGCTGGTCTACTTTAAGAAGCGGACATTACTTGCACAAAAAATTAAATGCATAATCGACTAATTAACAAAAATTCACGAATTAAGCTTCTAACTAATTACTTTATGGCCCATATTGCAATTCACAAATTCTAGCCGTAGAGTTCGCAAGGCGGATCCAACATGGAACGAATTCTCACGATGACACCAGTTTCGAAATGTTAATTCCCGAACTTTGCGTGGAAATGCATTGGCGTTCCAGTTACTTTTGTGCTTCTATACATAAAACGATGTATGGCACATATGGTTGTGAACAAAACGCCTTAGCTTTTAGCAGTGGACCGGATAACGCTAGTCAATGGCACAACATAAGTGCGGCACTGCTGATACCTACCGCCGGTTACTGTTATTCGATTGTCTACGAAAAGAAACTTTCGTGCAACGTGGAATAACTGCTTACACTGTACTTTCGGAACACTGACGCATGACATTGGTCACCTTAAGAAAAGAACAGAAAGTTATGAAAACGCGCATGAGCCTAATACTGTGTTTACAAATACAACGACGTTCTTACCTTTGCTCAGTAGACCATGGTAACGGCGATATTGAACCCAATAACCCCAGCACGGAAACACATTCGTTGCGAGATACTCGGATAGCACCGTCGGATGGACTCATTTCCTTGCTGATTGCTTCGTTCTTCCACATTGATTAGCACGACTTCTTTCTTTTCAACGCTGCACGAAAACCTTGACAACCGAGATCGCGCTGCCAGAATCAACAAACAAGGCCGACGTATGTATTTGGTAACATTTTCTTTCTCAGTCGTGATTCGCGAGCGCTGTACTCATCACGGAGCGTCGGGGGAGAGGTGAGAGACCCCTTTTAGGCCGAAGCCGACGGCATCGTTCGCAACGCCACTATCCTTTCCTTGTTGTCCCTCGCGCAGAAAAATAGTAATAGTAACAAAATAAATAAACAGACGTTCATAACGCACCCTCTGTGTCGAAGCGCAAAGGAAGGGCGGCGAGCTATAGGGGCGCCATTCTGTCTTTACGTCTTCGGCGCTTCTTCCATTATCGCACATCCAGCAACGAAGAAGTGGAAGCAAAAGGCAAGGGCGTTCAGGAACCGGGTCAGCTGGAAGCAGGTGCTAGCTGAACCGAGTCCCGACGAACCGGTGAGGGGGGAGAGACGTCAGTTGGCCGACTGAAACCGAGAGAGTGGTGAGGAAAGAGGCGTTTTGGGGAGGAGTGGGAAGAGAAAGGGAATGGTGGAAAGGAAGAGACGTTAGTTGGCCGACGGAAACCAAGAGAGTGGCGAGGGAAAGAGGCCTTTGGGGGAGGAGTGGGAAGAGAAAGGAAAGGAAAAGAAGACTTGGACTCCCTTTCTCCCAGCAGCCCCTCACTCCAGTGTTCACCGCGTCGCACTTGCTCCCCTTCGGGAAAGCCATAGCTGGGGCTGCCCGCGCCTTCGGCGTCATTGATGCTTCTGCCTCGAGCGTCCCTGCGACGGTTCCCCTTCGGGAATCGATTCGGTCGGTTCCTTCAGCCGGTCTGCAGCCGCTTCCTCGCTTGCCCGTTTGCCGGTGTGATCATGCCACAGCACGCCGCCTGATCAATCCGGACCCCCGGCTGCGAGACGCCATAAATACGTCCCAACACCAGGCGCGCGGGGGCTTGGAAACTCACTTACACGGCCCTTTACGCGCTTTGCTCTCTGTGTGCTAGCACCGATCTTTGTTCGTGTTCTTTTGTGGCGGCGCTCGCTGGCAGCTCCATCTCCCTCAACATCCCCCCCCCCCTCTCCTCCACCTCTCCTCCCCGCTTCTTGTTCTGTGTCCCTGCATTCGCTCTAGCTTGGTTCACGCCGTCGCCTTCTACCTTCGTCTTCTCTCTCCCCCCCCCCCCCCCCTTATCTCTGTGCCCTGCAGGAATGGAGTTGAGGCACTGATGGAGGGTGAAGCGTCAGTACTCTTGTTGCTCGCTCCTCTCGACGGACGTCTGAAAACGGAAAGTTCGTGGGGAAAAGAGGAGGAGGGGAAAACTTGAGTTATACGTAACGGGCGCGAGCGAGACATAAAAGTGAGAGATCGCGCGGAAGCCCTCCAAAAGAAAAGGGCTGTCCAAATAAATTGCGCGTAGAGAGGGAAAATTCTATCGCGGAGGTGAAATATTGGGTGCGCTTGTCAGGCTGGCCAGTCTCAATCTTTCGTTTTCTCTCGACTTTTCTTGTAGAATTTTCGTAGTGGGTTCAATGAGTCTGAAAGCAAGGATGGCCGTGTTGACCGATTTTGTCCTTTAATTTTGATTAAGGAAACGAAAAACTTGTTTGCCACTAATGCGAGGCGAGGCTCTTCCTCTCATGAAAGATGGCGTAACCTCGAGCGTTGGCCACTTCTAGTTTAGAACCTTGGGTCTAGGTCGGGTTAGTTGAAGTAGATTACATTGCAAGATGAAAGTCTTGTGCGCTCTATTTACCCCGTCACCTGTCCGTTGTTAATTGCGTGTATTTTCGGCTCGCTAATAGGCTCTGCAACGTGAAACAAAAGAAGTTGTTTAGATTAAGCAGATAAAGCTCATCACGTGTAAACGCAGAGAAGGATGTAAACAAAATTGCTGAACTACGTTCATTATAAATGCATCAAACTTACTTTCCTATCTCGAAAATGAGCGTACTTCATCTCGTCTTACCTTACTTCAGGTTGGTGACAGAGACTCACACGTAAACACTGAGCGAGCCATAGGAACAATTTCCAATTTCTCTGTATCCCATACAGCACGTACAGTATAAAAACCAAAGTAAGCAATATTCAAGAGCGAATTTTTTTCTTTTTTTTTCTTGAAGTCCGAGATTCCAGGAAGGTCGTCCTGTCAAGGAACAGCGTAGTCAAGAGAACAGCGTAGTAGATATAAATAATTGATTTTCGTGCGTATGCATTTAGAGCGAAGCTTTATGAGCCTCTTACTGCAGTTTGTAGGTATATATAATAAATCTGGGCTGTCGACTGGGCAGGCGCGCACTAACGTCAAAACGCGTCAACTCAAGGAGCGCAGAAGCTTGGGCGAGTTTGTATGACTTCATATTCTAGCTTCACAACCCGAAGAAAGCAAACACTTTAATTAGAGCGCAGACAAGGTAAAACATCCACAGGCGAACCCGTGTGCAGTACATGGCGCGTACGCCAAGGTTATCATCCGATTTGTTCCCTTATTTGTGCACCAGGCTATTTACCCCTTTGACATTAGCTCTGTGGGCTTTACTAACTTATACTACTGGAGTTGATGTACTCTGCTTTCATGGACGTATGCTAGCATGCATAAGTAATCGAGCATGTATGGTCGCCATCATGCTCATAGGAAAAAGAAAACGTACTTCGTGCTATAGCTGCACGTAGAAAGAAATAAACATGAACACGAGGTGAAAAGAGTACAGAATGAGCGCTAGCTTTTCTAGGTGTGCAGCTATAGAATCTTTTTTTCTTCGGCATATAAGCAGCAGGAGCAGCGGTTACCGTACATTCTCGATTGCTTATGCATGCTAGAATATACGTTTGTAAAAGAAGAGTATATTGAGAACGCCGATAGCATATTATAAGTTAGTGAAGTATAAGTTAGTAGAATTGCACAAGCCTGCGTGTTGTATTTCAGTGTACCGTTCTCCAATACATGAGAAAGCTTCAATTACGCGCACGGACATCAGGGATCTGTTCTGCATATTTGATTTCGGCGAGTTGGTCCATCTTGCGTATAACTTGAAGGAGCGCGACGAAGACGAGGCCAGGAATGGAAAACAAACGCAACAGGACGCCGGGTAAGTGCTCGTCCTGTTGTGTTTGTTTTCGATTCCTGTCCTCGACGTCTTCGCGCTACTTCAAGTCATTTTTAGCAATGATCGCATAAATATGTATTTGGTGCTCTCTTATGTATCAGACCTTCCTCATTGGTTCAGCGTCTATGGAATTCTACCACTGAGCACGCGGGATCGCGTATTCAGTTTCCGGGAGCTGCAGCGGCACTCCGGTTAAGATGTAATGCAACCATGCCTGTTTACTTGACCCCGTAAATTCCAAGCACCATTCCACGTCGAGGACTCTCCATATCGCGACCATCGGTACAGGCGCCTGTGGGAAATAGACTGACAGGACTTTTGGCCTCCAAGCTGCTGAATTCAAGCAATGCCAAGCAAGCATGCTTCACTGGATTCGCCTGGGCGTCGCCTTCAGTCGACGCTATGCAAATCTGATTGGCCGTACGGATAGCCCGAACTGTGAACGCTGCCAAGTGTCTGAGACTCTCCAACATCTGTTTTGCGATTGCCCCCTCTACGCATCACAGCGGAAGACGCTGGCTTCGACGCTAGCAGGCATTGGCAGGCGAGCATTGTCCGAAAGTAATATTTTGTCCGCAATGTGAGACCATACAGTAGCATCAATAGCTATAAGGGTTGCTCTGGACTACCTGAATATCACCGGACTAGACGCAAGACTTTAAGGAAACCACTGTGTTAGTGTATATATGTATTCCTTCTTCCTGTCCTCATCATCATCTTTCATCACTCTTTTTTGTCCCCTTTCCTTTTTCCCCTGGGCAGAGCAGCGGGCCACAGCATGCTAGCTCAGGCCAACCTCTCTACCATTCGAATAAATTATCTCTCTCTTCACATCAAGGAAACTTAGAAGATGCGAAGTACATCCCTGCCAAAAAAAGCCTTGAACTGTTATTACAGGTGAAATTAATGGCGCATTCCATTGACAGAACAGGGGCGGAGGCAAAGAGCAGGGAGGAACAGAGCAGTATAGCGCCGCGAGAGTGGGACTGCTTGCTACTCCTGCATCAAAACGTTCCATGCGCTCCGAGAGCAGGGGCGAGGGCGACTATGCATCATCATAATCATCATCATCATCATCATCATCATCACTATCATCATCACTATCATCATCACTATCATTATCACTATCATCATCATCATCATCGGCAGCAGCAGCAGCAGCAGCAGCAGCAGCAGCCGCCGCCTATATTTATGTCCACTGCAGCACAAAGGCCTCTCCTTGCGATCTCCAATTACCCCTGTCTTGCGCTAGCGTATTCCAACTTGCGCCTGCAAATTTCCTAACTTCATCGTCCCACCTGGTTTTCTGCCGTTCTCGACTGCGCTTCCCTTCTCTTGGTATCCATTCTGTAACCCTAATGGTCCACCGGTTATCCCTCCTACGCATTACATGGCCTGCCCAGCTCCATTTCTTCCGCTTAATGTCAACTAGAATATCGGATATCCCCGTTTGTTCTCTGATCCACACCGCTGTCTTCCTGTCTCTTAACGTTAGTCCTAAGCTTTTCGTTCCATCGCTCTTTGTGCGGTCCTTAACTTGTTCTCGAGCTTCTTTGTTAACCTCCAAGTTTCTGCCCCATACGTTAGCACCGTTAGAATGCAATGATTGCACACTTTTCTACGACAGTGGTAAGCTCCCAGTCAGGATTTGGCAGTGCCTGCCGCATGCACTCCAACCCAATTTTATTCTTCTGTAAATTTCTTTCTCGTGATCAGGGTCCGACTATGAATCACGTAACGCCAAATCCGCGATGATTATCACGCGAACTTCGTTTTCCAGCCTCCATTGCTGCCGTACACTGAACCAAAACGACGGAAACACAACCAAAATAAAAGGATGTGACACGTTTGCGTCAGGTGGCGTTCTTCGCGCTGCGCTTCTCGCGCGGGAGTTGCTCGAACTGCTCCTGTTCTGCCATTCAGCACTCCAACTCCTTTTCACCCATTGGAACGCAACTGCTCTAGAGAGAGCACTTTGCGGACGCTTTTGAGTGCTCCTGTTCGCCCAATGGATTGCGCCATTATTAACTCGTTCGGTTAGCTATATCGACAACTGAATCTTGACTACAGCTTGCTAAAAATGCCGCTATGGGTTTTGCGTTAAGTTTCCAGCGTTTAAATCATCATTGCAAGCCATAAAACTCATCGTGTCAAAAATTCTACGTTAGGCTTGGCAAGGTCTTACATTTAAGTGGCGGTTAAAGGAATCCCAGGTTATAAAAACCAACCTACAAATGGCCCAGGTGTCTTATACGTCAAATTAACCCTCCCATACACGCCCGTCTGCAGAAGCGTATTAGGACAATATGCGTGTTCTGTTCCACGGACGGCTCTTTATTCAGCCTCCCTGTATGGCTGCCTTCGCATTCAGCCCGGTATTGGTCACAATGTCAGTTTCTGGCCGCTCGTGATTGCGGAGTGATGGCGCAACCCGTATACTGACTGATACGCCACCGAAAGGGAGCATTTTGGTCTCGAGTGCGCACTCGAACGCACTCGAGACATCCACTGCCGTCACTTATGCGTCTGCGTCCATGGCGATAGGACTCAAAGCTTCTTTCTCACCGATTGGGATCTATGGCTGATTGTGCGAGCCGTGCGCCATTGCGCAAGATATCTCGCAGACGCATTGCGTAGCAGCTATACACCGAGGGCCATTCCTTACACTTGGTATTCTTTTCCCAGTTGATCCCGGCGCAGATCCAGGCTGGTTAGGTTCTTCTGAAACTGAACGCGTGCGGTGGGTCAGTGAACCCGAAAGCCGGACGAGGCTGCTGCTAACAGGCCAAGACGAGCAATGTCAGTGAGAAAGAGAGAGAAAAAAATAATACAGGGACTAAAGCAGTGGGATTACATGCTAGACGACTGAGGGAAACCTACTTCGCATTGGAAAGTGGTGA
Organism: Dermacentor silvarum; assembly: GCF_013339745.2. Taxonomy (NCBI): domain Eukaryota; kingdom Metazoa; phylum Arthropoda; class Arachnida; order Ixodida; family Ixodidae; genus Dermacentor; species Dermacentor silvarum. The sequence goes on along the minus strand of NC_051159.1, from coordinate 148,829,623 downwards.
GTGCTGTGTGTGCTTACCACGTGCTTTCTGAGCGCAGTGCAGGTTTGCTGTGCTGGCTATAAGACCTTTGTTTTCAGGGGAGAGGGAGCACCTCCTCTCTAAACTGCTGTACGAAAGTACAAAGTGCGCTGCTGGCACATCTGCAGTGCTTTCGAGAGGGGCCCACGTGGGTTCATAACAGACCACGAGGGCATTATATCAACGACCAGGGAGCTCTCGTTGGAAAGGTCTTCAACTGACTCTTCTATCAAAAAAAAAAAGAACATACAAATTCATTTATTCTTGAGGCTTAGTCTGCTTGTTTCCTACTGCTTCCTTATTTCCCCTGCTATCTCTTATTTATATATCTGTTTCTTGGTTCGCTGTACATGATTGTGATACGCCGCCGACCCTTTGATGGCCTATTTTTTCAAGATTACATCAACTAGCGAATGGTCAAGCAAAGGTATACATTTGCGCTCGTCAGTTCTATTTCTTTATATTGTGTCCTGTCTGCGGACAAGCTCGCAACACTGAATTCGCACTAACGCTCCATCCTTGAATATTGTTCACAATAATACAACTCGCGTTTACAGCTTTGCAGTTGCTGTATTACTGGGCAGAAATCGAAACAATAAGATTGTGTGTACGAATATGTAGGTACTCGCACTCAAACAGCCGATCGGTGCAAGCGGGATGTAGGGGGGACGTTGGGAACTCGATTTAGTTGCGAAACTTGTAGAGACCGGAGCAATTTCTCCTCTCATCGTCTCCGGAGCCCTGACGCAAAGTCGGGCGCAAGCGTTACATATGTACTACCGGTGGGACGCAGAAAGAAGCACCGCCCCCTTCCATTTTCGCATGCAAATGGTGAAAGCGCCGCGGCACTGCCAGTTCGTTGTCTCGCTTCTCCGAGTATATACTCGACGCGGACTGTGCCGCTCGGTGGCTAGACAGCGAAAAATCTTTCCTTTCCGTTCGCTTCTCCCCAAGTTCCCTTCGCTTCGTCATCTTCCCTCCTCCTTCGTTTCGCCATTTTTGCCTTCCCCCCCCCCCCCCCCCTTCTTCACGAATTCGCGACGTCGTTTCGGAGAGATTTCCATCTTTTCGACACCCGAACGCAGGTGCTTATTTTGCCGCTCCGCCTCCGCAACATTCGCGATGAAATTGCTGCGCGGCGTCTCCCTTGCGCTTTGGTCGTCCTGCGTCAAAGTAACACGCAGGCTTTGAGAAGAACGGGAGGGCTGCTTCTTTTTTTTTTTTTTTTGGAATGTGCGCGTTGGTGGTGGGCGTATGACGCCTGCCTGTGAGTGCGTGCTTGTGGTATGTGTGCGCGGGGTTATGTATCTCTATATGCCACGAATGCGTGAACTTGCTGTTATGATGTAAATGCCTAAAACGCAACAAGTGTAACTATATACTTAACGACCTAAATGAGATGCGCCCAAGGTGAAAGCTTAAAATCATCGTCACACTAAACGAGGACGCGCAGAGCCAGTTTCTCCATCATATTTAACACACTCGAGATACGGAAAGCAAAGAATGATTTGTCTTTATCCTTTTCCTTCTTTCCTTTTTTTATGTTTAAAGTTAAAGATGTGCTCGTGCGAGATTCTATGTAATGAATCCGAGTGATGTCTATAGTACTTTGGTTGATATTTCTCATGATGCGATGGCGCCTGAATTGAAGGTATATACGTTTAGACGGTTTCATTTTTCTTTCTGTTAACTCAGTGTTTACACGTACATTAGGAATGGTTCGTCTTTACTTTTTATCTTTAGAAGGAAACACATATCTACGTCGCAGTGGCACACTTAAGTGCTCAATACAGCGTTTAATGCTGGCACTGCAAAACGGATTTCGAGCATTGTGAGCGGTTTATGTAAGACTGGAATCGCGAAAGCACGCCCACGTTTCGTATGCAGGATGAGAATTTATTGATTCTGACCAAAGGACGCTCTTTCGCAACGTAAGCGCACAAAGCGTCAATATTAATGCCTCCGTCTAAAGCACGGAATCTGGAATATCGACGAGAGGCCTGCATGCTAAGCTCCCCATTGAATTTACGGTCAGCCCGTTTACTGATGGTTTTCTCACGACAGCAGTATAGTAAACAATCAATACTCAGATATTAGGGTTTCTTCTTTTTATTTTTAATACCCAGGTAGCGTGCTCTGCCTAAAGGCGATATTTAGTCACATTTTTGGCGTCACGCTGGCAATTTTAGTCGGTGGTAGTTGAATCACTACCTGGAAGAAAATTAACCTGACCGTTGAGCTAAACAAAGTTTTGAAAGGCGTAAAGAGAAACAATTTACCTGGAGGATAATGGGCCGGTGGCTCTATTGAATAGATTCATGTCGATGAGAACTGCTAAGACTTCATGAATACAAAAAAGAAGTAAATATTTACAGCGCAATATTTCAATTAATTGACCTTCTTGTCTTATCCCTGCGGCGTTCCCACTTTCCAAAGTCTTAATAAGATAAATTACGGCTTCGAGTTCTGCACTATATATGTTGTAGGTTTGCCGGCACGTCTAGGTTATCTTTAAGATTTCTTGAGTGAATATATTCGTTCGCCTATACAATCTCGTGGTTTGTAAGCGCGCTTTTGTTCCTTTGGAACGTTGAGAATAAGTGCGATACCATGTATAGCGTGAAAAGCTCTGCTTATATGCAGCCTAATACAGCGGCACGTCGTAATACCTCACCTGCTCTTGCCTTTATATGGATATTGCGTTGAGGAAGCTTGGTTCTTGCGAGACACCCATATAGTGTTGAGAGGGGTACCCACAATGTCAAATAAAGATTTGATTTGATCACCATCGATCGTGCCACGCGATGTAAGCCGTGCCACCGGCTGTTCCAGCAATTACTATAGGCACTGAGGTAAAAGTTTATTCAAATTAACGATAAATAAAGACAGCTCAGGTTTGGTGTTATCCACTGTGAGGTTCAGTGGGCCCTTCACTATAGTATCCTTCCCCAAACTAATACGCATGTTCCTTGCGTTCGTGTGAAGAACGTGTCAGTGGGGCTTTACTGACTTTTTTTTATTGCTTCAATCATCTTTTGTTTATTCTTTTTCTCTGTACTTTACCTAGCGATATCATCAATACTGCTCTTCGTTCTCAGTGGTCTAAAATACTTCAAGCACGTTCTTTTTTGCTGATATGAAAAATGAGTCTCGCAGGCGCAGTAATGAAGATGCATGCGTCAACGCTAATCTGTATGTTTCCCGCCGTTTATCAGCGGGACCATTTTGTGCAACGTCAGGGCTGTTCGTTTTGTTCTCGTTGAGATCATTTTTCTTGGAGCTTTTAAGTTATGCTTTTCTTGTGCGGTAGATACCATTTGCAATGCAGAATCGATGAAACATGTGCCCACATTTCATGCCGCGTAGTCAGTTTTGCGAATTAGGGGCTGGTTAGGGCTTGCTGTCCTTTCTCGTCTAATTTTTATTTTCTTAGTCGCTGGCGAAATTCTCCTCCCTCTTGACACGCTTGTGTTTTTTATTCTAACTGACAATTTTGCTTACACCCTCAAAGGAGGAGGAGGATGGCTGTAGGCGGTTGCGAGACTTGCCTAGTTGCGGACTTGCGCACAACTGCTCTGCCCGAAGTTGATCTAGCCTATATATATATATCATAAGAAGCCAATGAGCATCGCACGCGTAGTGCGAAGACGTGGGATTGCTCCCCACCTGCGGGCAGTTGTTTTATTGCGATAGCAATTATATGGACACTTCTACCGGATTTCTGTCATCGGCGTCGCCATCGCCGTGAGGTTCCGTATAGATTTCAAGGGCGATAAAATCGACGCCGCGCGCCGTATGCGCGAGCGAAAACACTCGTTCCCCACCTGCGGGCAGTAGTTTTTTCATCCATTTTCAATTCCATTAATTTATCATTTCTTTAATTCAATTAGTAAGCACAAGTAATTTCCCCTATGTTGTCTTTGGTGTCATTGTTTGTTGGCTTCTTATGCTATGATTAATAATAATCGGGCCCCTCGGTTCCCTTTCTTCTCGTTCTTATATATATATATATATAGTTGCGCGACTTCCGTCTGAGCTGCTTTCTTTTCAGGAAAGCGTTAAGAAACGCAATAACTATAGAAATGTCGTTCAATGCGTAACAATTTAGAAGCCCAGTGTGATATGGGTGAACATGACGACGCACACAGCGAAGCGAATGTAACAGAATGGAAGCCTGTAGCTTGTGCGCCATCCAGTGCACGACGCTGCGCCACGTAAGCGTTACGCCTAAGTCTGCTAAAATGTACTAATCACAAGCGAAGTCCACATCACGTAAAGAACTACAAGAGGAGTCGCAACACCTCTCTCCTATATGTCCATTATCCTCGCGGAAGCGCCATGCCGTGCTCACAAGAGTGTCGAGTGCGTCGATGCTGAAATGCCTCAACCAAAGATATGCGCAGTGTACAGCGAGTGCCAGACATTCCAAAAATGGCCCAACAAATAGCGCTTTACTTCGTGCCGTATAAAGGAAACCTGTATTGTATCCGCGTCCTCCGTCGGATACAATAGGAGCAGACGAAATGCTATTGCCGTTCTTTCTTAGCGCCAGGTAGTGTGCGTAGAATGATTGCGGAACAATTCTTCACCGCTTTTCATCAATGCTTCGAGATGGTTTCACACCTTTCAAAGCATAAGCAGTGTCTCGTTGTCCTGATGTAGTAATTCTCCGCTACCCGTGACCTGAACTTCACAATCTAGCCGCGAATTGCAGATTTCGCTTTCTTTCATTTTCTTTCGATTTTTTTTTTGTGAGCGTGTAAGCATTGAAGAAGCTATGCCCTTCGCAAATCTACAAGAACCACCATTACTCCACGCATTGTTCGTTTTACGTTGCTGCTGGTACCTCGGTTTGTTAATTTATTTTTGTTTATTCGCCTTATTTCGTGGTTCTGCCGGAATAAAAAAGGCGAAGTGCTTTATGTATTGTGTAGTAATGCAGTGGAACGTGTCTGGAACCAATGTAAGAAATACAGAAACAAGCTGCAAGTTGTTTCAGTTTGTTGGATATCAGGCTGTCTTGGTTGAGTATGCCGAAGAACATCGATAAAGAAAAAGATATGAATGTTTGAATCACGCGTATCTATATCTTTCTGTAGGCAAGTGCTTTCGTGTTCCGATTCCGTCAGGGTGGATCAGCCTTAATCACTCTCATTATCCTATCTAGAGCAAGGCGCTAACTTCTTAATCGTACTCATGCGCCACGCCACGAAAGGCGTGATAAACCATGCGTTCCCGGAGGCTTCCTTAGAGATTAGGCTTACGTTAATTGGACTATGGTTAATTAGATGCCGCGATACTTTCTCGCCTATTAACTGGGCACACCGCAGCACATCAGATAAGTCTCTCCCTCCCCTCTTAACGTTAATATGTCGATGAGGTTCCACCGAGTATTATATTCATGCAGTTAGTGCCACGGTAACGTTTCTTACAGTTTGCTGTTGTTTTGTTCAAGTTCCCTGGAACCGATATCTCCTCATTTCAGGCGTGTCGCGCTATAGCAGTCACTCTGACTGAAAGACATTAGAAAGACTTCCTTCGCCTATTATATCGGCTTTGGATAACAGTTTATTTTGTGCTACATAACTTCTTGAGGGCGAGTCTATTCAATGCGGTCTACAATAAGACTGCTACGAAGGAGACGATGGCGGCCTTAATAGACACCGGCTACTGAGGCGAAATGGTGCTATCCTATCGCGGAAGCTGGCTGAAGGATAATCGCAAGCGTTGTTTCTCATACCCGGCAAGTCGGCCGCTTGTGTAAGCCACGTTACGGGCGTTCTTTAGTAGTGCAATATCAGGAGGTGAAAGGTAACCGCCAGCTAATAAAAGGACGTTGGCGTTTTATGCGATCCTTTTGGGAAGAAAACAAAGGCCAGCCTATTTTTAATTCTTTCTTCTCTGAAGTGAAAAGCAGGATTCCCGTGAATACGAGTGACGAAACCTTTAGTGACGCACGGCGTCGAGCGAATCAACGAGAAAAAACGAAGCGTTCTATAAAAAAGAAAGAGAAGGAAACGAAAGAGAAAAAGCAGGGATGTTAAGCAGGGGAAAGCGTCTGGTTGGCTACCGTACGCAGGGGGAAGGAAAAAGAGGAATAGAAAGAGAGAGAGAGGAAAGGGGTTAGATTGCGCGCATGCGCGGACAACTCCACGCAGTCAAAGGCGCTCACAAAACTAAGTTTTATTCAAAAAGCACGAAAGTGCTTTCAATGCCATCCGGGCCGATAGATAGATAGATAGATAGATAGATAGATAGATAGATAGATAGATAGATAGATAGATAAGATAGATAGATAGATAGATAGATAGATAGATAGATAGATAGATAGATAGATAGATAGATAGATAGATAGATAGATAGATAGATAGATAGATAGATAGATAGATAGATAGATAGATAGATAGATAGATAGATAGATAGATAGATAGATAGATAGATAGATAGATAGATAGATAGATAGATAGATAGATAGATAGATAGATAGATAGATAGATAGATAGATAGATAGATAGATAGATAGATAGATAGATAGATAGATAGATAGATAGATAGATAGATAGATAGATAGATAGATAGATAGATAGATAGATAGATAGATAGATAGATAAAGTTTAATCCAAAGATAGTTTTGTCTTGCCCCAATGGGGCATCGCTAATGGTCGGGGCCCCTAGTCCAGGGCTCCGCTTGCCATCTTCTCTGCTCTCTGGATCAGGTTGAGCTGGTCGTCGAGGGCCGAGCTGGACAGCAGTGCCTCCCATTGCTCCCTCGTGGTGTTCGTGTCATGGTGTTCTATGTTGTGTAGCGTGCACTCCCACGTAATGTGGTATAGGGTTGGTGTGGCCCCACACCACGGGCATTCGTCCCTGTAGGCTGTGGGGTGCATGCGATGTAATATGTGTACGTTCGTGTAAGTTCCTGTCTGGAGCCTACGCCAGGCAGCGGCATCCTCCGTCTTTAGTATTCGATGGGGTGGGGAATATCGCAAGCGACTCCCTCTGTGGTAGTTCAGGATTGCTGAATACTCGGGGTCAACTGGGTCAGGGTCATCTGCAGTCGGCGTGATGAATGCTCGGTTATGTGCAAATTCTCGAGCTGCTCTGTCGGCATACAGGTTTGATCGGTGCGCACGTTGTTCCAGTAGCGTCTGTACTGTTTAGCGGAGGAGGAGGAGGAAAAACATTTATTAAGAGAAAAAAAAAAAACACAAGCAGGCGTCTTCCTGCTTGTGTTGGGAAGACGCCTGCTTGTTTTTTTTTTTTTTTTCCGTGATAGGATAGCACCATTTCGCCTCAGTAGCCGGTGTCTATTAAGGCCGCCATCGTCTGCTTCGTAGCAGTCTTATTGTTTAGCGGACGATCGTCTAGTCACCGCAATGCATTGGACATTGATTGTCTTTGTTTGTTTCCATTGTCAGCTAAAAGTTTTTTATACAGTGGCGGCGGTGTACCAGTTTGGTTACGTCATGCGCTTGACCTTGCTGGCGTGACGACGTGTGAATAAGCGACTGGAAAAGCACAATGAGGGGTACAGAATTGTTTTTTTTTTTCTTTTTCTTTATGGTTTCACCAAGGCGCATAGCGCTTCCTTATTCGCCAAACGTGAACGCCGCAGTATTATGTACGTGTTATGCGTTTTTCCTTCGTTTTTTTTAATGTGTTCTCAATGTTGGAGGTGATTTAGATGCCCTTTAAGCCCTCAGTGGCCCGTCACGTATACTTATTGACCACCTCGTCTCCTTCTTGGACCGCTCTCTTCCACGAAAAACTCCTGAGTGAGACTCTACTGAATGCGTTTCATAACTGCATTTTCGTTTAGTAGTCGATTAAAATTATTGTGAAGGATACGTAAGCAAATACACGCCTGCAAAACAGTCCGATTTTCAACAAAGATCAATCTTTCTGTATTTCGCCCAGTTTGTACAGTGTATCTTTTTAAAAGCACGGGAAGTTGGGCAGGTTGGTACGTGTTTATGAGTTTGATGATAAACAGCACGAGAAAACGTGGGCAAGGAGGCTGACAAAAAAATTGACTAAGTAAAAGCCGCACTAAACGTTATTTGAAGCTACACGTAACAAACGTACAAAAAAGTGTCATCTGGCTCTGCAACAGGACACAAGCGCCGCGCAACAGAGGGGGAAAATCAAAGAGAGAAATGAGAGAGGAGGACGGGCGTTGCTTTCTGCAGGCGGACCTAGCTTTGTAAAAGTTGCTTACAATTTCTTCGCTTGAATGCCACCTATCAACCGCGATATGGTCTGAAATACTTCGCAGTACAAATAACAACACCAGGTATCAAAAAGCACGTTGACACGGGACCCAATACGTTGCGCGTTTTTCGAACCACGACGACCCATACAGCTCACCATTCACTTTCCAACCCTCTTATCACGGTGAAACTTTAGGAGGAGCCGAAGCACCTCCCTCCTAAATATCCAACGGGAACAAAAAATCACTTGCATTTGAGTGCACCGCCGTCTTGCGCTTGATGCTCATCTATTAATACCTTGCGTACTGCTTCAAATTCAGGACACTTTAGTATGTAATGTTCAATGTCACCACGAGCTTGACAATGCTCATACGGCAATGATGGCGCAAGTTCTAGCTGTCTTGCACCGCCAAGCTGGAGTTTGCACTGACCCTGTACGGATGCGATTTAGGAGAGCAGCATCAGTTCTGTGAAGTTTCTTAATCACACAAGGTTGGTGCGATTGAAACTGCAACGTACGGAAGTGACTTAAGACGGCCTTCTTCATGTCTCTTTTTGCGTCCTGGGGAGTCTTCTTCGTTGACTTGAATTGCAGAAAAAGTGAGTAATTTCGTTTATTTACAGAAATGCAGGGAGGTTGACCTAAGCTATAGCCGATTAAGGAATAATTGAAAACAACATATAAAGCAAGCAGGAAATTCATAATGAGTGAATTAATCTTATCCAGACTAACTATATGATAAAATGCGCTTTTACGGGCGTCTGTGTGCGCCTGCCCCAGTATTGTTTGTTTGTTTGTTTGTTTGTTGTGCCCAAATTAAATTTAGTCCTGAGTAATTCAATTGACGCTCTGTCGAAACTGATGTGCAGACACTGCGCAAAGCCTCAGCCGAGCGTCCTTCAGTAAATGTGTGCACCTCATGGCACTATACTTATTGACGGTCCAATTGTTCGCGCTTTAGGACTTGGGCTTAATTTTTTATTAATATTTGCGTTATCTTTCTTTTTCTTTTTCTCTCGCCGCTCAGTGACAAGTACTCGTCCGAACCTCAAGTGGCCTATGTGTCCTGATTTTATTTGAATTTCGACAGAAACCACAGCGAAGCTAACATATAGGAGAGAGAACAAAGCAAAGCACGGTTCCCCCCTTCCTGCGTAATATCAACCCGGCCACACCACCGCGCGTAAAAGCTAATTCGCAAACATATCTATTGCTGCGTATGTTTTACTTTTTTTTCCCTCTCTCTTCCGCCACTCGCGAAACTTCTCCGCGGCCACTCCGGTGTTCCATCACACCGCTAACTCAGCAGCCTCTTCATACTTGCTCGTGTGCGCCGTTTTGTTCCTGCTTTGTTCCTGCTCGCTTCCTAATAGCGTTCATTGCTGCCGACGGCGCTGAGATTAGGAGAGCAGCACAACGCCGCCTGCCTTGCTTTCCCGCTGGGACGCAATTATTCCCGTCTCGAGAGAACGGGCCCGGGGTGGCTGCCCGCGCGGTCGTATGACCAGCCGGAGAAATCAAAGAAGAGAGAAGGAAGGAAGGAAGGAAAGAAAGAAAGAAGGAGAGAAAGAAAGGAGGAATAAAAGAAAGAAAGAAAGAAAGGAAGGAAGAAGGAAGGAATGAACGAAGGAACGAAGGAAGGAAGGAAGGAACGAAGGAAAAAAACGAGAGAAAGAAGGGAGGAATAAAAGAAAGAGAGAAAGAAAGAAAGGATGAATAAAAGAAAGAAAGAAGGAAGGAAGGAAGGAGGCAAAGAGAGAAAGAGGAGGAATAAAAGAGAGAAAGAAATAAATAAAGGAGGAATAAAAGAAAGAAGGAAAGAATGAAGGGAAGGAAACAAAGAGAGAAAGAAAGAAAGACACTGGGTTTTACCAACCAGGCTAGGCAATCTCGCTGCAGGCAGGCATGTGTGCAGGATGCCGCGCGCGGTTTGTTGTCGTTAGCTCGGTAGAGTTTCTCGAGCCTGTCAGGCCGTTGTTCAGCTTCTCGTTGCTCGTCGTTCGCGCGTCGTAACGTACAATCCTACACCTTCCTACACTTAGCGCTGCTTTTTCTTAATGTTTATTATTTTTTTTTTTTTTAGTTTGTGTGCTGCGTATAGGGTGAGCTCGTTCCTTGCTTCCTTCACACACATCACCCGCCGCAAAACCCTCGTCGCCTCGCCATCTCCGGGTTTCTTACGAGGCCTCGTTTGTTCTTGGCGCACCACTGTGATCCGCGATTAAACTTTCTGTTCGCTTCGCCGCCACTGCTAAACGACCCGTGCAGGCGCGGCGCAGGTGACATTTGACCTTCGCGCGGGGCACAGAGGGCGCGCTTTCGGCTTATACGAGCCCTGTCACGTTTATTTTATGTTTCCATTGTGTTGGGTACTTTCGCACATTTTATTACGCGTTTTTACTTTTTGTCGAAGCTTTATTTTATGAATAGACCGTTAGAGCGAAGGATTTGCGAACGCTTTTGCCCTTTTGGGCGTCCCTGCTCGAGAAAATGGCGAGCTTGAAAGCAGAGCCCTGGTACGAGACGCTTATCTTTTGCCACGTGTCGCACATTTCCCCGCATTACACGAAGAGGGACAGATGCGTGATTAGCGACCTTTCTTCCTCGACACATTGTCTCCTTACTAAAGCTTGTTGTCGGATTTGCACTGCGACAAAGAGGCAGGAGGCGAAGGGAGGGGCACAACATTGCGGCCGATAACTGCATTATGTCACGATTTGCGCCCTTTCCTTCGATTCTCATGAGGAAAACTTTCTTCTATGCCTGCGTCACAAGCTAGAGGACGGTAATTATCACCTCCAATAGTCGTCTTGTACCGATCTTATTGATGATAATGAAAACGCATAGAAAACTTGAATGCTGCCTTGTCTCAACCTAGCAAAAAAAAAATGAAAAGTTTCATACTCATTGTGAATTTCTGTGCAATTAATCGCTTGCAGGAATAAACACAGAGCGTCTATAGAAGGAAAAAAATCAGTCATGGTTTTAACTTTGGGACGATTCTCGTTCTTCGAATGTGCCCTTCGTTATGACCTTTCGTTCCCGGTTTTGCCGATCGCAGCAATAATAGGGGCGCGCTTACCTGAGGTTTAACAGAAAAAAAAAGGCCGACACAATTTGTAAAGAAGTGAATCGTTTCAGTGTCTCGACTCAGAGAGAGAGAGAGAACAGAAAAAAAATGTGGTGAGGTCATAAGTATCAACCACTTCAAGGAACAACTCTCTCTTCTCGTCCGGCGCAAAGGCCTAGGCGTCCTGCTTACCTGCAGCCTCAAGCATTTTCGTTTGGTTTCACATTTAATGAGAGGTACTTTATGAATACAGGTAGTGATTTGCTGCCCTCCATGCAAAAGAAAGAGATGAAAGAGGCAAACAAATTATGGAGATCCGATGCACATGTTGGAATCTTTGTGAAGCGAAGCTTTAGTCAAGCTGTCTGAATGAAATCCTACTCAAATGACGACGATACGTGCAACTGGGTTTGCTTTCATCTTATGCAGCGTGCGAGCTCACGCAACGTTTATCACACCACAAAGGCCACAACTTAATTCTCATGCAGTTCTTTGTGTGCAATGCACTGCACCGCTCACAAACTGTGCCGAAATGCAAACACCAAACCAGGATGAAGCACGCTGCGAGGTGTCGACGCAGTGCTTTCACGAGGATGAATGTGATGTATCGTGCTCGTCGAAGGAATATTGGTGATGGTGTATGGGCACACAGAAGTACGAGACGTATTTAAATGCATTTTAGGATTATATACCAATTTTCTCACAGTGACATGCACACATTCTAGAGGAAGAGTAGGAGGAACAAACGTTACTCTGGAGGACTTGCCAATAATGAGCGCATGCCCAGTAACCCGGTTAGCCTAAGTGTAAAATAGTGAAGGAAGTCAGAGAGCTTGAAAGCTTTGCTTAAAACAAGAAAAGGAAGCAAGAAAGGGCGATACGAAGTTACGGAATGCCTTATGCGCGCCTTGTGCGAATAAATATTCTACGCTACACCTACCTGTCACAAATTTTCACTCAGGACCTTGAATATGACGAGCTGTAGTGAAGCTTTTTGTTGCCTTAAGCGCGGGTGAGGGTTCTTGGTTCTAAAATGCGAGCCATGAGAACTGGAGACTGGCAGTGTCTCTAGAAAAAGCCGCCTTACTTCGATAACGGCCTATTTTTGCCCGCGACGTGTATGTGTAGAGGGCTCTTGCACCAGGCTTTCTATGGGGAACTCCGAGTTTTAAATATTTCGAAAGAGCTCTTTCTTCGACTCAATATGTCACAGGTCATACATCTTCCCTTGCCTGCTTTTCATTGTCGAAACTTTGGAGGCAGTGCTGCGTTCTTTGTTGTCACTAAATACACAGAGTGCAACGGGGGCATCAACGAAATAATACGTGAGCGCGCGCTCTTCCGCTGCGTTAAAAGAAAATGCCAAATCACACTATATAGTCGCCTAAAAGCCTGTATGGAATGCACCCTTCCTCGGGAACTTTAGAAGTCGGTTCCAAGAGGAGGAGGAGGAGGAGTAGGAGGAGGAGGAATAAACTTTTATTGTGGAACCAACATTTTATGATGGCCGGACCTAAGCCTCCCATGAGGGGACGTCGAGGGCTTGCCTCGCCGACGCCTCACGGGCGTGCTGGGTCGCTCAGATTTGGTCGTCGAGGGCGGAGCTCCGCAGAGCCTCACGCAACCTCGACGAGAGGGCCGTGGTGTTAATGTGTGTGTACTGTGCAGGGCACTCCCACAGCATATGCGGAAGCGTAGCCGGGTGAGTGCCACAGCACCGGCAGTTGGGGGTACTGTAAACTTCAGGGAATATAAGGTGGAGGCGGGCGGGTGAAGGGTACGAATTTTTTGTAGCAGACGCAGGGGGTTTCCAAGAGCCACGAGCTTTTTATTCCAGCGCGAAGCTCTTCCAGTATAGCCGCACTTATTTTCGTACCACGTACCCTTCGGCATCCTTTTCTTAACCCTCAAGAGCATTAGCGGTAATAGTAAAGTGCATGATTATATAAAGGCATCTCTTAGCTGAAGCCGGAAACTTCTTAGCTGAAGTTTCCGGCTTCCATGACTGCGGTACTTGGAGCATACGTTAAACATTTCATCTGTAAAGAAAGACGACTGCGCATGAGTAAAAGGAGCCGTAAGAGCAACAAGAAAACAAAAATCAATTTTTTTGCACTTCGCAGAAAGGTTGAAACATTGCTCTATAAGCTCTGTAGATTGTCTAAGCACGGTCTCGATAGCATTCCTTATGTATATATAACATATGCCCCGTGTTCAATAATCTCATACGAACATATTGAGATCCCATATGAAAATCTATATTATCATACTGTCATGGGGATTCACAAGTACACGGGAGAGACAATATTTATAGGCTGCTGCTACCAGAGAATGGCTGACAGCATCTCACGAGGCATGTCCCGTCTTCTTCCTCTTCGCGTAGCACAGCGGTCCTTTAATGGCAGGCTCATACGCAATGCCTCGTAACAATATGTATATCATATGGGACATCCACCGATAAATAAAGTACATATGCTCCATTACCCCTCTACCCACAATACGAAAATATGGGGATCTTATATAAAAGGCCGAATGTTTCCATATATGATATAGGACGATTAATTAAAAAATTAAATTATGTGTTTTACGTGCCAAAACCACGATCTGATTATGAGGCACGCCGTAGTGGGGGACTCCGGAAATATTTGGACTACCTGGGGTTCTTTAACGTGCACCTAAATTAAGTACACGGGTGTTTTCGCATTTCACCCCATTGAAATGCGGGTACGAGACACGCGTTCCACGGCAAATATGAATTCGTGCTCTGTTAAGGCATGACGCTTCTAATTCAGTGAATATATATATATATATTATATATATATAGGTCGCAAGAATACTACAGTCTGAAACTTTAAATTCGAGGCTTGGTGCAGGCGTGGGCGACGGTTAAGATTTACCCAGAAATCATATGCCCCTTCAACAATTGTGGCCAACTTGCACAAAAGGTCGTTAATTGCACACATTGGCCGTAAGGACTGAGGGTTTCTCAAGCCGTGTCTCTGCGGCTTTTTCCTCGCCCTTCTGCCTATGCTATGTGACGAACGATAAGAGAAAGCTCGACGAATGTCACTTCATGTTCTACAGAGTTAGGGTTCTTAATTAACAAATTGTCCCGTGAGTGCTTGTCCGAGGTGTTGGTACCAAACAAGAAATCTGTACCGAATCAAAACAGTCAGTGTATTGTCTAGAAAGGCTCTATAGTCCGCCGTGTGATTTAACAAGGAAGGGCCCCACATACCGTTCTCGGCAATGTTCGATCCGTTCGGCTGTTTTTTGTGGATTTTCGATTCTGCGTTGCTGGTAAAACCGGCCCGTGCGCGTCTAGTGCATATCTGTGGTTAAAGCTTGAGATTTCTGCTCGCGAATGAGTTCAGTTTCGACCAACATGGAGCACCCTTCAGAGACAATCTCAGGCCTGTTCGCCCCCGGGACACACTGCACATCGTCTCGGGGAACTGTGCGGTATATATTTTCTTGAGAGCCACTCAACTTTCTGGCACTCGGTGCTTATAATGTGAGCTTACCTAACCTCAATTTTTGTGAACGAGCTTATTAGGCAATTGCGTCGTTAACCCGAGCCTATAGCAGCGCAGTCATCGCGCTCCGTAAACACGTACAAGTGCATTTGCAGAGACAGCGTAATAACAAACACACGCGCAGTTCGCCCCTTTTGTTTTCTTTCAGACTATCTAATTGTTGTGTAAGAATAAAACAATATCTGGAACCTCGTACGTCGCTGAGCATGTTGTTGCTGTCTTTAACACATAACAATGTACGCCGCCCGTTTTCTTTCTTTTTTTCGTTTTTTTTTTCGTTTTTGTTTTCTTCCTCGTGATCCGGTTAACAGGGTGTGTAGCTTTTCTATACTATATTGTTATGATCATTACTTTCTTTTTCTGCAACATGCCATCCTATAGTTCATCAGAGGCAAACCAGACGCGCGTAGCGTAGACTTCCCAACCTTTCCTATCTCTCTTCGTCATTCTCTAATTTCTGCTCGCGCAACTGCACTTATTTAGCAGAATTATACGCATTTTGTAAAACGTAAAATCTAGCTAACAACAGACCGCTACTTATTAACCTAATTCAAAACATCAAAAAGCAGCACATCCGAAAAGGTATACGAAATCGCAGCTACGACTACCCCTCTTCTTGAAGAATACTGTCAATACTCAGAGAACTGCAAGTCTACAATTTCTTGTAGAAAGCACTTAGGAATCAGAGTAACCATGCGATACCATCTAAGTTACTGTTTTACTTATAGTGTATCATTTCGGAACAGGAATGGTACGCATTATGGGAGACTTAAAGTCGGGATAACGCTAGACTGTCACATATCAACTTCATTCACAATTTCGCAAAGTAGAGCACCTGAAAGGTATATATACGAAGGAGCAGTTACGACATACCCCTATCTAGAAACACGTATACTACCCATGCTAAGAAAACTGTATAATTTCTCGTAGACAGCCATCAGTGAGGCTGTGTAACCACGTGAAACCCACAACCTGTTTCCGAATACCAACCTCGATCAACCGTTCAAACTCACTGGTTTAATTTAATTGCAACACTTAATACCTGTTAAAATTTCTAGTACCATAATAAATAAATAAATAAATAAATAAATAAATAAATAAATAAATAAATAAATAAATAAATAAATAAATAAATAAATAAATCATATGAATTAAAGGGGCCGGAAGCCATTCGATGTACACTGTGGCGCGCTCCAACTGTTCTATCTGTATCAGGAGCCTATCTGTTCGAGCAGTCTGTTATATATGTTCGGCGCTGCTTCGACGCTATTGACGATTTTTTTGCCACGGCTCCATCAGTCGACTACGATAGCTTCGTTGCCTTCTCAGAGGTAATCTGCACCCCGCTCTGCAGCCTTCACGGGCGCCAACGGTATGCCTCTTTTTTGCTCGTATATTCGCTTATCGCTGTTCAGCGTCTGCCCCTGGTCTGCGACTACACAGCCGCGTCTAATATAGCAAAGTCCTCGATCGGCGCATCGATAACAAACAGAGAGCGCGCGCTCACCTGCAGGCTCAAACACTGTGCGCATGACAGACGCCTGCGCATTGCGACGTACTTCGTGCAGATGCGTGTTTGCACGTCTTAATGTACATTGTTCACTCTACATCATCGTCATCTACACTGCCTCTCTGTTTTTTTTTCTTTCCCTGCCGCTTTCTCCTGCATAAATTAGCAGGCTACAGACAAACCTCATCCAGCCAACCTCTATGCTTTTCACACATTAAATATATTTCTCTCTCTCTCTCTCTCTCGGCACATTTCAGCGCTTCGCAGTCAGCGGATTCTCTCCCTCACAATCTCTCTCTCAGTTTGTGTTGCGTATATTTCTCTCAAGCCATCTCTCTCTTTCTTTCCCTCAATCTTTCTCACCATCTCTCATCACCATCTCCACTCGCAATCTCTCTCTCTCAATCTCCCTTTCACAATCTCTTTCTCGCAAACTGTCTCCCAATTTCTCTTTTTCCCTCAATCTATCCCTCGCTATCTTCCTCTCTCAATCTCTCTTTCACAATCTCTCTCCCAATTTCTCTTTTTCCCTCAATCTAATCTCTCTTTCACAATCTCTTTCTCGCTCTCCCTCTCAATTTCTAATCTCTTTTTCCCTCAATCTATCCCTCGCTCTCCCAATTTCTCTTTTTCCCTCGCTATCTTCCTTTCTCTCAATCTCTCTTTCACAATCTCTTTCTCGCTGTCTCCCAAATCTCTCTTTCACAATCTCTTTCTCGCAAACTGTCTCCCAAGAAATCTCTCTTTCACAATCTCTTTCTCGCAAACTGTCAATTTCTCTTTTCCCTCAATCTATCCCTCGCTATCTTCCTTTCTCTCAATCTCCCTTTCACAATCTCTTTTCTCGCAAACTGTATCCCATTTCTCTTTTTCCCTCAATCTATCCCTCGCTATCTCCTTTCTCTCAATCTCTCTTTCACAATCTCTTTCTCGCAACTGTCTCCCAATTTCTCTTTTTCCCTCAATCTATCACTCGCTATCTTCCTTTCTCTCAATCTACTCTTTCACAATCTCTTTCTCGCAAACTGTTCCCAATTTTCTTTTTCCCTCAATCTATCCCTCGCTATCTTCCTTTCTCTCAATCTCTCTTTCACAATCTCTTTCTCGCAAACTGTCTCCCAATTTCTCTTTTTCCCTCAATCTATCCCTCGCTATCTTCCTTTCTCTCAATCTCTCTTTCACAATCTCTTTCTCGCAAACTGTCTCCCAATTTCTCTTTTTCCCTCAATCTATCCCTCGCTATCTGCCCTTCTCGCAATCTCTCTTTCACAATCTCTTTCTCGCAAACTGTTCCCAATTCTTCTTTTTCCCTCAATCTATCCCTCGCTATCTTCATGTCTCTCTCTCTCTCTCTCTCTCAATCTACTTTTACTTTTTTATTTGCGCCGGAGCAAAAGTCACGACGACGTGCATCTCTTTATGACTTTCCAAGCTCATTTCTCTCGCCCGCGTATATTAACGAAAAGAAAACGAAAACCAGAAATATGTAGGGGGCGGGGGGGGAAAGAAAAGCCGAAGCCAAGGGAGAGCACTAGCAAGGCTTCCTTGAGCCGCCAGCCGCTAGAGACGTGCTCCGACGGAAGGCGGCTGCCCCATCGTATATACGGCTGCTGAAAGGCATTTTTCCCTTTATGCTCTCCCGTCCCGAATTTGGGCCAGGGACGAAGGAAAGGCTATTGCGCCCGCCTCCTTCTTAGAAAAGAACGAGTGCATCGCAGCGCCAATCGCGCTCCCCTCTGTGTCTGGATAAACCATAACCGCGTTTACGGTGCTAAGAGCCCACGTCGTTTTTAACTTTCGCTCTCTCTCTCTCTTTGTTAGCATCACTACACTACGTCTTGGGTTCATTTTAGTTTGTTCTCTATAGTTCCCCGTCGTAGCTCTTTCCTCTCGTTTCTCCCGCTTTCAGGTTGCAAGAAACTGCCTCGGCCTTGAATTCGACCGCTTTAATATATTCTTTTCACCTACGGTTCCTTAATGGCGAACATAAATGTTTTCGAAATTTTTTTTCTATGACAGTTTTCTTCTTTGTTTCACTATTCTTCGCGTTTATCGGGTTTTTCTTAATTTCTTGCTGTTTTCATCTTTGAAAGCTTTCGTCTAAACTATCAAACGCTGAGTCTTGCCAGCACTGGCTTCTTTCCCATCTTCTCCCCTACCTTTCCCGCCCTTTACCGCACTATAACCTTCATCACTCAGATGCTCAGTTTTTTTTCCCCTCTCTTTAACCTTTAGTGGTCGGCGGCGCGGTGAAATAATTTCATTTTGCTTTTAGCCTAATCGACATTCTGCCCACCGTTCCTTTTCTTCTTCTTCTTCTTCTTCTTCTCTTCTTTTTTTTTTTGAAACTTCTTTCCAGCCATAATTTTTTCACTTTCATTGCGGAGTTTTCTCGCTTTCTAGAAAGAAGCCACGTTTGACATATACCAAACACCACACGGGCTGTTACTTGTCAATACCTTACACAACGATGCCTAGAGCCCCAGTAACAAACTTAAAAAATGCCGATTGTACAATATCCGTCACGACCAGCTCAAATAAAAGATAACGGCCCGGTGAAATATATCTGGTTTTGTGCGCACTTTCTTACGTCACCTCCATGACAGGATTTGTAGGCATCAACCTTTCTGTATACGTTTCCGGAATATGACACTCGTGCGGGGTTTTACACTTTCTGCGATTGTACAGTTGATCACTTAGTATCTCGTAATTTTTCACACCCATGCATATTGCTATATGCCTGCCCACTGCATGCAATGAGCACTATTTAGCCGTGCCATAAGGCCCCAAAATTCAGGCTCAGTTTTCTTATAGCTGCTTCGCTTAGGATATTCGCTGACGTGTGTTAAATGTTCGTGATAACTGGGTCAATTATCGCGATAACATGGCGATAAGGTATACTGACACACCCCGTGGTTGCTCAGTGGCTATGGTGTTGGGCTGCTGAGCACGAGGTCGCGGGATCGAATCCCGGCCACGGCGGCCGCATTTCGATGGGGGCGAAATGCGAAAACACCCGTGTACTTAGATTTAGGTGCACGTTAAAGAACCCCAGGTGGTCCAAATTTCCGGAGTCCCTCACGACGGCGTGCCTCATAATCAGAACTGGTTTTGGCACGTAAAACCCCATAATTTAATTTTTAAGGTATACTGACAAGACGTATACGTCATGCTAAAACTGCACACTTGGCGATTTCAAGACAATCATGCTCCATTTGTTTCGATTGAAGAAGACAATAAACATCCACCGCATTGCGCAGAACATCCAGACTGTCCTCGCGTTGTCGCGTGAAAATGGCTCCGGCCATGGTCTATATAACCACTTACGCAATAACCAGCCCAACGTGCATGCATCAAGTAGCGCATTTGTCATCATCAAGGACTCCAGGCTTGTCATTTTAACAACGTAGGCCTTACAGAGAACCTCCGCCTCACACTAAACTGAACAGAACTGAGTCCGTTGCTTGGAGGCGATTACAAACAGAAACCTATGCGAATCCCGTGCAGTTAAAGACTTTCTACCCCGAGATATACGCCAGCGATATATGCAAGCTATGCAAGTCTGCTAGAGCCACCCTTCAACACATGTTGTGGGGATGTAAAGTGTATCAAGAAAAAATGGCAGTCTCCCCGGAAAATCTACGGGCGCGGTGGTCGGCCACGCTACTCAGCTCAGAACTCCTAGACCAACTTTGGGCCGTCCAGCGAACCATGGATGCCGTGCGGGAGCAACAGCTCCCAGTGGTCATCTAGGCGGCCCCAGGCCCGGGCCTGCCAATCGCCGGATTTCAAATAAAGTTATGTCACTCACTCACTTACAGAGAAGGTGCTCTGTTACCGCACACTGTGGCACAAACTTTGCAAGGGCACATGGTTCAACAAACAGGTACAGTCGTCACTCCTGCACAGAATTAAGCTATATACCTGAGGGTTTCGCTGAACCAATAGACTGACCGCACGGTCGACGCGCTCCTCCATCGTCTACGCTTAGACGTAGCCTCCACGCCCCATTTCTTGTGCCACATCAAAACGATAACATCCCCCACATTGTAGTTCATCAGTTAATCTCGATGCTTCAATGGAGAATGCAGCGGGTTCGTCTGCGCGATCATTTGAACATGTTTGAGAGAGGTCACACATGTGAACCAAGTGAGTGAGTGAGTGAGTGAGTGAGTGAGTGAGTGAGTGAGTGAGTGAGTGAGTGAGTGAGTGAGTGAGTGAGTGAGTGAGTGAGTGAGTGAGTGAGTGAGTGAGTGAGTGAGTGAGTGAGTGAGTGAGTGAGTGAGTGAGTGAGTGAGTGAGTGAGTGAGTGAGTGAGCTTTATTCGGTCCACGATAGAGGCGAGTAAACTCGACGTCACCTGGCTGTGAACCATGTGCTTCGATTGTGAACGGGCCATGATAACCGTTAACGTATCATGATGATTGCCGTAGCGCAGAGCTCAACCAGACGAACAGAGCTAATATTGCAGTAACCAAGTGTATACTATTTCGCTGGTGTAAATTTTCGGTAGCGGCGTAATGGTTAACGCATTACGTATAATCGCGAGGTAATCGCGAGGTTACGTATAAAGTCCAAGGGCGATAATATCGTCGCCACGCGCCGTATGTGCGAGTGAATTCGTGCGAAGGACGCGCGCTTTCACGGAGAGCGAACGCATGGCGGAGAGCAAGCGTGACTTCTTTCATCGCGCGAAAGGCCGTCCGGGGATGGGAGGGAGGGAGGGAGGGAGGGAGAGAGGGGGGGGGGGGGCGACGCTGTGCTGCTGGCACCAACTGTGTATCTTGCTACAGGGCGCAAGGAGAACTGGAGACTCTATCTCGCACCCGAAAGGATGAAAGCCGGAAGGCAGCGCGGGAGGGAGGGGGTACGGCTTCTATTCTGCCAGCAACTGCGTACTTGTACTTTGCGCGACTGCGGGCGGTCGCGCGCACCGTATCTTGAAAGCGATCTGCACACGGCTCCTACCTTTGTATGCGCTGTGCTTTCGCCGCTCAGTTTCCGTTGTAGCGATAGGCCGCACGAACCTTCGCTCGCTGCTGCCGCCATGCTTGCTCACGCCAGCGTTTTGACAGCGGTTGTCTGCGGTCATGGAGTGTGATCTATACATATTTGCTTGTGCACGCTGACACCATGCTTGTTAATTTAGTTAGTAGGCGAATGTGACCAAGTTTATAAAGCCGCCAGAACTACTATCCTTACTCCGTATAGATCTCTACTAATTTGCTATCGCAATTGATGCTTCGCCTTTCGGGCGAAACTGCCACTTTTTAAAATGTTTTTTTTTTCTACAAGTTAAGGGTTGGATCTACGTTGGTGCGCGAACGCCTATACCGACAAGGACCTGGGGACAGCCGGTCGTGTACGCAGCCGGTTGCGTACTTAGCAGCTGTTGTAAAGCGTCGGCCGTGACGTAACCGCTAACACGCAGCCGTTCTTGTATTTTACTTCGACGAGAGCACCCACGTAACACAAGACCGCTTCCACGCGCTACCTATTTGATGACAAGAGCTAACTCATTTAAATTGCGTGTTGTAAAGGCACACCCGTATAATCCTCACTTCCTCTCAACATCTTTAAAAATAGCGTGTATTACTATGGTATGTTTGCGTTTCCTTGGAGTTTGCGTCCCGGTGAAAGAAAGAGGGAAAAAATCGAAGCAAACCATTCTCTATTCCGCGCTGAGTAAACAAGCGGACTGCTCAAAACACCCACGCGCAGGTTGTCTTTTGCGTCAGCGCGGTTTTTATCAATTGCGGCTCTCTCGTCTTTTTTTGCCTCTTCGTGCTAGGCGAGAGGTCCCGCCATCGAGAAGTAAAACCCACAGCAACAAAAAAATCTAGAAACCTATGCCTAACAGCGGATTTAGAATAGCAATGCTCTCAAGTCTCTCATTGTTTATTTAGTCGAACCCCGCCTCCGTCCCGGAGGCGAAGCAACGTGGAAGACGGTACAAACGCGCTACCGCTACAAGAATAAAATGTTATTATGCCACGAGACCGAAGGTTAATAGCGCTGGTAAATATAGCGCTGTTTTGGCTACACCGGCATCTGACAGGTATTGCTTGGTTCTCATATAGCGTCAAAAGAAAGAAATAGTAAATAAACCATTCTCAACCAGCGCGGCCGGGATCGAATCCTGGCCGCTGCGGTCGTATTTCGATGGAAGCGAAATGCAAAAACGCCCATGTACCGCGCACGTTAAAGAACCCCAGGTGGCCAAAGTCCCCCACAACGGCACGTCCTGTAATCATGTCGTGGTTTTGGCCCGTAAAACTCCAGAATATTTTTTAACCGTTCTGGAATCACACAATTGCTGGTTCATTCGTTCGAGGCACTCAGACAATGGCAAGCATCTTTCGGAAAACACTGCCTCGAGGCACCTCAAATAAAAGGCACGCGGAAAGATTTACTGGCGCCAATCTTTAGAATGATTCTCAAAAAACTCTCTTAAGCAAATCTTGTCCTCTTTATTTCTTATTTAGTGTCTCCAGCCGCAGGTTTATTTTTATATTTGTCTCTGTGACGTTATAAGTTTCAGTAAAATAAAGTTTAAGGTACTCTTCTCTCATCGTTTTCTTCGTCAGCTTAAATGTGCTTGAGGCAGAGTTCCACTTGTTTGTCTAGCTCTCTGCGCAAACCAATTTTACAGGGGTGCGCAAACACTATTTCGCTGATTGTGCCTTTCTCTGTGTGCCATATTTCAAGCTTAAGATGGAGCCTATTATTGTTTTGAACGAAGCCAGCTTGTATAGCTGCGGTTTCGGGAAGCTTGTAGTCGGCAAAAAAAAAAAAGAAAATGAATTTCCCAAATTGCGTGCCGCCTTTCTTTTTTTTTTTGACGAAGATCTGTTCGGTATTAGCTTCGATGAGATTCCGAGCTTGAAATAAGACAATCGCAGGAGTGTGCGTAATACGGCCTGTAGCATCATTGCCATTTTTTTTGCCTTCCGAAGAAGTAATAGCATTGTCTCTCCACTGCGTCACATCAGCAATGAATGAAGATTTACTTTCCGCAGGAGATTGCGCCTCGTGCATCTATACAGTACAGTACAGCACAGCACAGCACAGTACAGTACACTACAGTACAGCACAGTACAGTACAGCACAGCACAGCACAGCACAGTACAGTACAGTACAGCACAGCACAGTACAGTACAGTACAGTACAGTACAGTACAGTACAGTACACTAACTTCTCCACAATGCTTACACACTATACAAAGCGAATGTATACTCCATCCGATACCAGACAAAACACTGCAAGATTTATTGCGTTGTCGCGCCAGGTATCACGGCACTGCTTCACATTATGGGCGAAACGGTGATTTTATAGCAATAGCAACAGCCACGAACCAGTGACATGACAGCTTGATAGCTGACAGAATATTATGCGCAACAGCTTGCTTTCCCACTGACACCGTTTCATGTCGCTGCTATCCCCCGGGCGCTAAGAGGAGCTTTAACGGGTGCAGGAGCGTAGCCGCATATTATTTTTCGTATCTCACGGGCACCATCTCCTCACCGGAAGAAATAAACACGCGGTGTGTGTATACGTTGCTGGAAAGATCTCATTTAGACGTGTCTCGCTATTCTCTACAAATCCCTAATTCAGCACGGTAACAATGAAAGCAACAATTTAAAATTAGCTAATTACATTTAGTTAACTGATTGTATGCCGAGGCTAAATATTACTAGCGGTGTGGCATCATGGCCCACGAAGAAGATGCGCTTGGTCTTATTCGCGTAGAATGCGCTGACTACTTTAAAGCTTCGTGGATCATAGCCGGATCATAAAAGTACATAGAGTAAAATTCCAGAGCGCAGCGTATCTCTCCGAAAAGCGCCCCAATGTCCATCTTTCTGGCCCCTGTTCACGCTGTCGCCTTTATGGGTCTTTGTGTGGTCTTCATGACGCTCCTCTATAACAGAGCCTGAGAAAGTGAGAGGGAGAAAGCAGAGTCCATTAACTGCGCACCGTTCTTTTCCCGGCAGCGGACACTTTTCCTCCCTTCGAGCTCCCTATTCAGAAGCAGCCAATCACCGGGCAAGAGGACGCCGGCGGGCGCTCCTTTTCACTTAGCCCGATGACTTTTCCCGCTCCCAGACGCTGCTGCTGTAGGACGCGTAAATAGAGAAGAAGGTGGACGCACCGTCTTCGTCGTCGGTGACCCGGTGTCGTCCTTGGGTTTCTCCGGTGTACGACCGGCAACGCCGCCCCTGTTTTCTTTGTTTCTTCGATACTTTCATTCGGTCTCAAGTGCGTCTTGTGTGCGCCCACAAAAGGACGACGTGAACTTGGCCGACTTTCTTAGCGGGCGAGCGCTTCGCGCACCGACGCCGTTGTCGTTGTTCCACTTCTCCGTGGCCAACGCGAAAGTTTGCGTTGAAAGGATGCTGCGTGCCGTTCGTGTGTGTGCGTGTGTGCGTCTGTATGGGGCGTTATTGGTGGACGTGGGGCTTTTGAGAGCTGTGGCTCTAAGGACGACGCGTTCTCCAAGAAAAAAGTATCGTCACTTGAGTCTCTTCGGAAGTTGCCAGTAGTAGTATATGTGCGTTTGGTTCATCCTGGCGAAAGAGTTCGTACACCGTACGTTTACAGGAGTGGTCGGGGCTGTGGTTGTCTGAGGAGTATACTGAGCAGAGAGATTGTTCAAGGGGGCACTTCAAGATGGGGGCGGATTAGATTAAAAAAATATAAAATTTTCGTAAGAAGTCTGCTTCGCTACCGCTGTTTTGATCAGTGAAGCTTTACGAGTTAATACTCTCAAATAAAGAATTAGGAAGCACGTTTGCCAATTCACAAAGCTATATTAGACTTTCATTGAAGGGTAGTGAATGTTGCGGAAGCCAACGAACCCCCGTGCTCACTAGGATTCACACCTTATCTATGGCGGAACCAAGCAGCTCGAAATGTACCTTTATGAGCCACAGCAGAATTTCATTTGAAATTCGCAGCCCGCATTAGAATATAGATATTGCGCAAACAAAAAAGTTTATGTGAAGCACAAGAGAAACGTTCTTTTCCTCCCTAGAGAGAAAAAAAATGTTGTCGCTAATCAACTAGCCCAAGTGAGTGAAATATTTTTTGCGCATTGGTGGTTACAATAAGTTGTACTTGCCATGACTTAGCTTTTAGCATTTTTGCAAAGACAGCTTCTCCGACAAAGCGACGTGGTTTGGACGCCAGCGGCATTCGTTCTATACATTCTGTCGCTGTGCCACTGCTTTTCTTTTTCTTCAAATAGTAAGAACCTTTCCATTCACATTTCGCAACTTAGCGCTCATATTATCTTCAGCTCTGATTAAGTATAAGCAATCGAAAATGCGTGCACACAAGAAGTATTTCTTGCGCAAGTCGGTGTGTACGTTTGCTGTATTTTTTTTTCGAGGTACACCGTGCGCGATGTGAAAGCAAGGGCAGTAAAAGAATACCGACAAGCAAATGTCTTTCTTCTTCACTGTTTTCTTCAACGTTGTTCAAATCGCGCCCGCAACAATAATGTAAAAGAAGCCCGAGGAATGCGAAAGAGTGCTTCTCCTCCTGCGCTTTGCCATTTCTTTTTTCTTTTTTTTTTTTGCGCGACGTCAGCTGGCACGTTCTGGAAGCTCTGTCCCACATTGTTTCTCATGTTTTCTCCAATCTCTTGCTTCGACACATAATCCTGGAGTAAAATCACTGCGCCTCCCCGACGCCCTACGTAATAACAAATCGGTGAGTGGAATTCACGGACGTTGTGTGAAAGTCGCATACCTACATACCTGCCATTCTGCGAACCTTAAAATTCGTAAACAAAAAAGAAAAAAAAGAAAAGCCGCGGACCTGAAGAAAAAAGTGGAGAGGTAACACGCGCTTTTTATTATTATTATTATTATTATTATTATTATTATTATTATTATTATTATTATTATTATTATTATTATTATTATTATTATTATTATTATTATTATTATTTGATTTGTAAACATATACACAGGGAAAGAGTAAGCGAGAAGCAAGGCTGGCAACTGCCACCAGAAGGGGCACAACGCCTGCCTACTCTTCGGAAAGTACGAAAGTTTGTCTTGAGCACACACTTTTTGTGAAATACATAGGCGTTTTGTTTGCGATGATTTACCTTTACGAAGCGGTACGAATGCAGCTACAAACTAGAAACAGCAGAGCCAAAAACAACACACATTTCCTTTTAGCGATTTTTCGCAATAAACTTGCTCGATGCAGATAGCCCTGTCGTATGTGGTGTCTTGCGCGGCAGCAACAGGGTGGCATTAAAATTTCTTGTATGCATCTTTTTTGCAATTTGCACCTCCGCGTCCTTTACACCTTTAAACCTTTTCCTGAACTAAATGTACTGTTTAGTTATTTATTTGTAAAACGGGACGCAACATTTATAAAGTCGTAAAACTCGCCCACATTCATAATCTTTACGAAAAAGTTGTCGCAGTTTCACCTGAAAGGTGAAGCATCAATTGCGATAGCAAACTTGTAGAGAGCTATACGGAGTAATGATATTAGCTTTATCAGCTGTATAAACTTGGACATGCAGCAGCATCGGCAACACGCAGAACTGTTGGCGACGCCATCCGCGTTTTGCCCGCGTTCGCTCAAAATGCGTGCGGCGTTGGTGACTGTTGCCGGAGCCTCTGATATAAATCGGCACTTGGTGCCGCAGCTAAACGTCGCCTCCCTTCCCTCCCCCTCCCCACGGCCTCTCGCTCGTCGGAAGAAGGCGCGTTTGCTCTACATACATGGTGATTGTGAAGGAGAACAGAGACGCCTACTTCTGCAGCCCTTAAGCGAGCACGGCGCAGAGATCGCGTTTGTTCTCCGCCGTGCGTTCACTCCCCGTGAGAGACGCGCCCCTCGCGCCCTTTCACTCGCACATACAGCGTTCGGCGTTTGGCGCTGAGCCGTGCTCCCTCAAGGGCTGCAGAAGATAGCGCCAACCTTTCCCTTTCCCTCAAGAACCACTTACCACCGCGGCGACGATTTCTTCTCCAAATGACGTCATACGGAACCTCACGGCGACGGCGACGGCGACGCCGACGGCAGAAATCTGCTTTTGAGTGTCCATATAATTGCTATCGCAATAAAATTGGGAGAGTTGTCAAGTGCATGCGCACCTATAAAGGGTATCCAGTAGTTCACAACTATGGCTTGAGCCTTCGAACTATTTCTTTATACTTAACCACGGCAGCGAGGCTACGCACAACTTAATTTGACTGGCTCCAGCGGACATCAGAGCACTGTTGTGCGAACTGCCCTTTCCCTGCCGAGGCAACGCGAGGGTTACAAAATTCGCTGTCTTGCAGTAAATTGTTGTGTTTTAACATTGTGCGTCGAAGCTTACGTCCGTGCGGTCTTCAAAAGCACACACGTCGCAGTATGTTGCGAATAGAGCCCAAAAGCCTTCCGGTTTTTTTTTAAGTCTTTATTGGGTCAGCTACAGTACTGTAGAATAGGGAAACGGCTTAAATTATGCGATTTTGCGTGCAAAAAGCCAGTTCTTATTATGAGGCACGCCGTAGTGGGGGACTCCGGAAATTTAGACCACCTGGGGTTCTTTAACGTGCACCTTAATCTAAGTACACGGGCGTTTTCG
This sequence comes from Dermacentor silvarum, assembly GCF_013339745.2. NCBI lineage: Eukaryota > Metazoa > Arthropoda > Arachnida > Ixodida > Ixodidae > Dermacentor > Dermacentor silvarum. Next base: position 148,801,676 of record NC_051159.1, on the reverse strand, counting down.
CATTTCGCCCCCATCGAAATGCGGCCGCCGTGGTCGGGATTCGATCCCGCGACCTCGTGCTCAGCAGCCCAACGCCATAGCCACTGAGCAACCACGGCGGGTGAAAGAGCTTAGAAAGAGCAGTTGTTTTTGCCGCGGAACTTAAGACGTGAGCTTGCATTTGTTAGAAACACATGGACAATATCACTGCGGATTTAAATCTATGATGTGAGAACCATTTCACAAAATTATCCAACGCAAAAAAACCACTGCGCGAAAAAAAAAGGGGGTGGGGGTACAATCATTGTACAAACGAAAATATCACGCATGTTTAAGCAAAGTGAGGACATGCGCATTGAATGTACAACGCCATGTCAGGGGCTCGAATTTACGTTCCCTTTATTCTTCAATGTTTTGTAGGCCACTGAGCTGAATGCAGCACCACACCGTGAATCCCGGCTACCCAAGGTTACTGTGGAATCTACGGTCACAGCGACACAGTGATTCTCTCAGCTTATAATCAGCGAACAGTAAGTGTTTCTCTTGCATGCGTTGCTTATTTTCTCTCTTTTCAGATCCTAGAAGTGCTACATTTACTTCACGCGCGTACCTGCCGTAAGCTCTTGCAACGACTGTTTCATCAGCGTGACCATTCGTACTGTCTACGATGCCCAGTGCAGTGTATGGCATGATTCGATGAAGTTCTGAATTTTTTTTTCGCGCTTACTTGTGCCCTAGATGTGTGTCGCTAAGGGCTAAGATTACACTCACAAGCGTGCAAGGTCGAACGAACGCCGAAAACAGCTCAAATAAATGAGTCACCGAACAAAAGTTCATCGGATATATTGGCGCAATCACGTATCCCAACCTGCAGCCGATGGCGATGGCTTGCGCGTTCATCTCGTCGTTAAACCTTTTGCCGACCCTGTGAAGATTGCTACTGTCCCGTAAGCCCTATAAATACAAGGTGGCAAACAGAACGTTGACGCCCACCTAAAAAAAACGTAAGTGCGAAATATGAAGACAGCGTTTCCTATAGTTCTCAATCACAACTCCTGCCCGTGCGCTCACAACCGAGAGCACGAAGCAAATCTCTAACTCTCCGGCCTCTTCGAATTGTGGTCACCTCCTTTTGAGGGCTGAGCAACTTTTCTTCCGCGCAACAAAGGTTCGAGCAGGGAACAAGAACCTAGAAACGAACAAGCAAGAAGTATAAGACGAGGAACGAAGCCCCCACTAAGGATGCTGAGCGTTGCCCGTTAGCCCAGAGTTACCGGCCAGCCTGCTGGCTGGCCAGCCGTTCCAACCGTCCAGCCAAGCATCTATACCACACAGAAAAATAAAAAGAAGTGTTGAAGCCCCCTGTAACGAAGTTTCTGCCAGAGCCGCACGCCCAGTACTTTGCTGCCCACATCTAGTTAAGGTCTTGCTGCGAGATGGAAGCAGAGTGGGACTGGGCCACGGCTCAGTGCTGGCGCCGAGAGGGCTGCTCCCGAACGGAGGCCCTACGGCGCGGTGCTGGTGTAAGCGTTTCTTTGTGTCATTGTTCTCTTCCCATCACGCTTAACTCCTTTCATGGAAGGCGTTATCCTTTGTTACTACTTATGTGCGTTATGTCTTCCACACAGCGCGTTGTACGTTTATTGAACCGCGAAAGCATGCTTGCTTGCTCGGCCTTATTTGCCCGTGCAGCGAGACGCGTGGAAACAAAGGCGCTTTGCACCGTACGAGCATTTTTTTGTTTATACGTGTGTACGCACGAAGTGTACAATAACTACACTCTTAGTGTCATTGCACTTAGGGTTGAGCTATAAGACGGAAATATTTTGCAAACACTTATCACTTAAATTGAATGCAGTTCCACACAAGATCACAAAGCATTTCGAACGGCGTTTTGTGTAATTGAAACATTTACTTTTCAAATTCAGATAACAACAAATTTAAGTCGCAGTTTCGCCTGAAAGACGACAGCATCAATTGCGATAGCAAATCTACTAGTAGAGTATGCAGAGTAAGGATAGTAGTTTTATGGGCTTCATAAACTTGGACACATTCGCTTACTAACTGAATTAACAAGCATGGTGTCAGCGCGCTCAAGCACTCAATGACCGCAGACAAGCACTGTCAAAACGCTGGCGTGAGCAAGCGTGCTGGAGCAGCGACCGAAGGTTCGTGTGGTTTATCGCTTCAACGGAAACTGAGCGGCGAAAGCACAGCGCATACAAAGGTCAGAGCCGTGTGGAGATCGCTTTCAAGATACGGTACGCGCGACAGCCCTCAGCCGCGTAAAGTACAAGTACGCAGTTCCTGGCAGAGTAGAAGTCGCGCACCCTCTCTCCCACACTGCCTTCCCGCTTTCCTCCTTTCACGTGGGAGATTGAGTCGCCAGTTCCCCTTGCGCCCGGTTGCAAGATACGCATTTAGTGCCGCAGCTAAACGTTGCCTACCCTTCCTCCCTCCCATCCCCCCCACGGCCTTTCGCACGACCGGAGACGTCTTGTATGCTCTCCGCCGTGCGTTCACTCTCCGCGACTCCGTGAAAGCGCGCTGTCCCTCGCTCCTTCCCATCCCCCCACGGCCTTTCACACGAACGGAGACGTCGTGTTTGCTCTCCGCCGTGCGTGCGCTCTCCGCGACTCCGTGAAAGCACGCTGTCCCTCGCGAGCTTTCACTCGCACATACAGCATACGGCGCGCGGCAATGAGTTTATCGCCGTTGGTCTTTATACGGAACTTCACGGCGACGACGACGATGACGGCGACGGCAGGAATGCACCTGAAGTGTTCATATAATTGCCATCGCAATAATAGCCGCTGTTTTCCGAAACAGTGTTCCGCCTACCTGAACTTATTACCCAAGCATCTATGTTACCTAAGCATGGTACCTGTACCGATACTTAGGTATGCTTCCAGTTAACGGTGCGCTGAAGAATGTTCCAGATAAAATGTACAAATATGTTGGAACACCGTTTCATTCACTTTTGTGCAGAAAACGACGTTCTGTTTAAGAATGTAACTCGAAAACGCCAATGCATTTCTCCGCGAAGTTCGGGAATTAATATCTCGAAACTGGTGTCATCCTGAGAATTCGTTCCAAGTGGATCCACCTTGCGAACTCCACGGCTACCATTCGTAAATTGCAGTATGGGCCATAAGTAATTAGTTAAAAACTTAATTACTAATTTTTTAATTAGTCGATTATGCATTTCAATTTTTTGTGCAAGTGATGTCCGCCTCTTCGAGTACACCAGTTCATGAACTAGGATTGTGCTATCTGCCACAGGCAACCTTTAAAAATTGTTGAAAGTGTTCCCTGAAACACCCTGTATATGTAATCTAAATGCGAGAGGGTGAGCACAGAAGTCTTCGCCTAAAACACTTGACAGAAATAATAAACTAGCAAGTGGTGGTGTTGGAGGTCGCCTTGCCCACGTGTGAACAGTAATTTAATATTCTGTGCCCAAATATTTAGTTCCACTAGATCGGCGAGTTCTTCAGCCAGGTGTCGGTATCTGTAATGTAGAGCGTAAGAACTTCTTTCATTGTTACAAGGTTTGAAGGCGTGAAAAATTTTAGCAAATGTCAAGAGCATCCGTGTAATTAACTTTCCCTGGTTTAAATGACATTTTTTTTTCAATAAAGATAACATCACCGTGCTTCAGATAACATCAAATAAAGATAACATCACCGTGCATGGTTGTGTGACAAGTGCTTTCTTTAACAGTTCACAGTAAAGAAAGTGCTCTCGCCACAAACACTTGGTCGCTCGCGTGCGGGACCGAATTGGCCCCTGAGTGGAGTGGAACTTTAGCGCCTTGTTGCTAGCGCTCCCAGAACTTTCATCACCATCCGCGATATAGTTTTCTTTCTTTCTTTCTTTCTTTCTTTCTTTCTTTCTTTCTTTCTTTCTTTCTTTCTTTCTTTCTTTCTTTCTTTCTTTCTTTCTTTCTTTCTTTCTTTCTTTCTTTCTTTCTTTCTTTTAGATTCAGCGTGTCGATCGCGAAATTTCAGCTGCATTCTACTCAAGCCGCAGTAAATAACTAATGGCTCTTGATTATGCCCACGAACACCAGTCTACGGGACTGTGTTTTGAGGCAATGGGCCTGCGTAGTCTTAAACAAAACAAAACAAAATAAAAATATTCACAGCCCTTCCCCTGTCGAGAAAATGGGGGTAAGCGAAGCTTGTGGCAAGACGACACTGTCGCAGGCGCTCTGCTTCGTTGGCCCTAAACTCAGGGCCGGCGGCTTTTCGTTGACTTTCGACCTCAACGTCGCGCTCCCTCAACTCGGTGTCCGCGGCTCTCGCTGACGTTTCACCTGGAATTCAGAAGCCCTCACGCTAAAATCGAACGACAAGCTTCGCTTAGCCCCAATTTTCTCGACAGGAGAAGGACTGGTGATTCTGTGTCTTTGGGTCCCACGTGTGACAAGGGTAGGTCAAGGGCGTGTTACAGGTCCCCGAGCCCACAGTGCTATATATGTGCCATTGAGCTTGGACCCTTTCTGCACTATCACCAGGATCGACCCACTTTGCAGCGTGACACCCCCAACACCAAAACTTGTGAGCCTATATAAAGCGTCGCTAAAAAAAAAAAAGAAGAAAAAAAAACATTGTAAGAGCAGCATGAGTACACCCGTTTTAATTGTGTGCACAAACGTCGCTAACACTGTCCTTACAACCCGCGGCTGCGTTCAGCACGATAGCGCACTTTGTTGAAAGTAAAAAAAAAAAAAAAAAAAAAAAAAAATTGTGCTTCGTTCACTCTAGATCTATTTCGGTTTCGTTGTTTATATAACTTAAGACTTGGGTAGAAGATAGCACTGTAGGTTTATTCTACACGATTTAGTCTAAGCTGCGGTTCCAAATTGTAACCGTTTATTTTTTAATTTTTGTTTTTCGAAAAGCTTAGTCGCGAAATCCCCTCGAGAAAATCGGGACGTAGATGTTGCGAAAAGTTTTAAATGCGAGGCTCTCTGGGTATTTAAATGGCGTGGAAGGCACTACGGGGAAGGGTGTCTTCATGCACCGCACTTGGTTTCGCAATTGCCATTCTTCGCGGTCGAGTATTGATCTCTTTTTTTTTTAATTGAAATTTTGTTCGATTCCAGGGCGGGTGCTCGCAGATCGTCGGAAATGTTTGCTTCGCCATTGGGGTGCAGTCAGTGGGAAGGATTGTCTGTCGGGCCTTTGTTCTTAATTCAATAGATGTTATGAAGGAGGATACGCGCCTGAGAATGCGTTTTTGTTGTGGCAACCGTCACACAAAGTGTATATATACGGCCCACTGAAATGCGCGCTCGGCGAGTTTATGCACGAGCAGGAGAGCATGAAGGCGCGAAAATGCGTACATGCTGCTGTTTGCACTTGTTGCGGTGGAGACGGGGTTACTTATGACGTAGGTAAGCTGGCACTTTGGTCTGACGAGCAATGTTATCGAATGTGAACTAGTTGGAGATGGTGTTCATAGTTGCCTACCAAAGATTATCATTCAAATCAGTGAACAGACAAGACACAGCAGAACATCTGCACATCAATCTGGGGCGTGCGTGCGTCCGTGTATGATTGATTGATTGATTGATTGATTGATTGATTGATTGATTGATTGATTGATTGATTGAGCGAGCGAGCGAGCGCACATGCACGCATGCACGCACGCTTGATGTATATGTCGTCGACCGTCTGACTTCAGGAATGACTCTGCGAGTAGCAGATTGATTTCAGCAATCATTACCACGTTGAATTTTTCTCCCAAGCACCGAAATTTTACTGGGTTGTTATTCAACACCGCCATACGTCGGCTGGCGATCCAGAAACGAACGCGCAACATTCCAGCGAGCGACAACGTGACAAGTGGCACCGCATTCTACCCATCCGTGTAACCGCGCCATAGAGGTTTCAGGGCGGCGAAAAGCATGCACCCACCACATAGAGAAAGAGAACCTGGGCGCCTGCCGTCTAGCAACGGAATCTCACTCATTCAATTTCAACGAGACAGTATCGGATTTCTGACGAGGCGCACAAGAACGAAAAAAAGAAAGGGTAAATAAAGCGCCCAGACGACGCGAAAGCTGCCGGCGGGTGCGTGGTTGGCGACGGCTTCGCGGTCAGCAGCAAAAAATGCGCGGGAGAAACCAATTTAGTCGAGTTTCCGGCCCGGCGTTCGCTGCGTCGAGTCTCGATCGTGCGTCAAAGGCGCACGTTTCCTTTCGCTGGAAACAAACGTGACGCAAGACGAAAGGGAAACAAAGGAAAGGACAGACCGGAGCTCCTCGCTCGCTTGCGTTCTCACCGTGCGCGCAGCACTTCGATCCCTTATCTCAGGCCGTTCGACTTGGTCCAAAGTCTTCAGGTACGAAGACCATGTTGGGGTTTCTCTCTTGCTCTGCGTCAGACCGAACTCGCCTTTGACGTAAAAAAAATCGATCCACTTCAGGAGCAGGAGAAAAACTCGCAGCCCTAAATAACAAGCAGGTCGATTGTCCTTTAAGGGCAGCGAGAAGGCGGCTCCGAAGCGCAACAAGCAGAAGTGTTGTTCCAGACGCGATCACAGGTTGAAGAGAAGATGCGGCAGAAGTGATTACGCATTGTGAAGGGAATCTCGTCTCTTCCGTTTTTCTTTTTTTTGTGTCATCTATCGCACACGCTCGACTCGGTAAGAATTGCCGGAGGGACAGGGTACATCTCATTCAGTTTTCCGCCCTAACGTTGCAACAGGCCGTTCTAAAACACTGTTTCGTTGGAGAAGTCCGTATTACATTTTTTGACCACCTCGTGCCATCCTTTCACGGGCGCCATAATGAGAGTGAGGTTCTGACGCTGTGCCTACAGCATCCGAATGAGAACGCCGTGGTGTCGAAATGGATAACTGCGCTTGAAAGCCCTGACATGTATAACGGTCAGCTCGCACTAGGCAGCATTAGCACCTGCTTTGTGAAGTACTGTTAACTTATTTTCCGTTTTTGAGCGAAGCTTTATAGGCTCACAAGTGCCGGCGGTGGTGGTGGGGGTGTCACGCTGAAAAGTGGGACGATCCTGGTGATAGTGCTGAAAGGGTCCAAGCTCAATGGCACATAGCCAGGGACAAGAGAGACAGAGACAGAGAGAGAGAGAGAAAGAAAGAGAGAGATAAAGGGAGAGAGATAAGAAAGAGAGAGATAAAGGGAGAGAGAGAAAGAGACAAAGAGAGAGACAAAGAAAATCACCACGAAGGTGACATACACACACGACAAGCTTCGCTTACCCCCATTTTATCGACAGGGGAAGGGCTGGTGAGTTTTTCTTAGTGTTTCAATAGACATCAATAAAGCACAGCAGAGTTCAGCGAATCCTTCGGCTCTAAACTGATTTACTTCGACAGCAACCTGCGCCCACAGTGCACACCACCGTCTCATTTTTGCTTACCTGCATTTTCTTTAAAAAATATCACAGTTTCGCCCGACAGGCGAAGCATCGATTGCGATAGCAAATTAGCAGACAGCTATACGAACTAAGGATAGTAGTTTTATCGGCCATACAAACTTGTAAACATAGACATACCAACTAAATTAACAAGCACGGTGTCACGCGCGCACAGGTAAACATGAACACATCTCGCTCGATGACCGCGGAAACTCGCTGTTAGAACGCTGGAGTGAAGAGGCGCGCCTGCAGCAGCCAGCGAATTGGCCTTCGTGCTATTTATCGCTTCAGCGCGAGCTAAACGTCGAAAGCACAGCGCATACGACGCTACCGGCACTAGTTCAACTTTGTCCACATCGCAGATCGCTTTCAAGGTGCGAGGCCGCACCGTAAGCAGCAGCCGTCGGAATAGAATCCCCCCCCCCCCTCTTTCCCTCGCCTCCCCCCGTGCCTCGCGTGACGAAGACGTGCGCTCCCGCCCCGTCTTTCTCCCTCGCAAGCTTTCGCTCACACATACAGCGTACGGCGTGTGAAGACGATGTTACCGTCTTTGGGCTTTATACGGAACATCACGGCGGCGACCCCGGCGACGGTGGCGACAGAAATGCGCTTGGTGTGTCCATATAATAGCTATCGCAATAAAATATTGTCCATTCACCCACTACGGGTGAATGGGCGAGAAGGCAGCGGTTACAGGGTTCTTGGTTGCTCCGATGAAGTTTCAACAGAAACGTGACAGCCACTGTACTGCGACGTTATTCATGCGCAGCGTAAGTAACGCATAGAGCTATATTTGTGCTGTCAATACGTACTTTTGCAGCGATAATCATTAGGGTTCCTTCCCTGGCTTAAAATATACGTGATCTGCCGTGGTTGTTTAGTGGTTTTGGTGTTAGGCTGCTAAGCACGAGGCCGCGGGATCGAACCCCGGCCACGGTGGCCGCATTTCGATGGGGGCTATAAATGCAGAAAACACCCGTGAACTTAGATTTAGGTGCACGGTAAAGAACCCCAGGCGGTCCAAATTGTTCCGGAATCCCCCACTACAGCGTGCCTCATCATCAGATGGTTTTGGCACGTACAACCCCCTAATTTAACTTAATTAAAACTAAACGTACGGTGTTGGACACAACCAGTTATAGCGCCAAGATGAAAGCAGAGTAAAAGAAAATGTTTCCGAACAACAACGTGATGTCGCAGAGTGTAAAAAGAAAGAAAAGGGGGGTTGGGGGGATGTACTTGCATGAATGAATTGCCACGGCATTCATTGCTCCATTCTACTGCTTGTTTTGAGCGAAATTCTCCACTAATCAAGTTTTTCCAAAGCTAAACCCAAGAGCTATTCTCGGTTCACCTTTACAGGAAGTTCACACCAGTAGGGCTTATTTTGTTTTTTTGCCAGCACCAATAGAACGGCAGCACCGTACCATTTCCGTAGCGTCATTCTGTGCAGCTTCTATAAAGAAGTACCGATTTCTACGTATTTTCTTTTTGTGCCGTAGCGCACAATTTAGGAGCCCAGAGGACCCCTTGCTTGCGCTTAGCTAAAACATTTGAATCAAAGTCACAACGCGCAGCACTAGAAAGAAAGAAAAGAAAGAAGAAAAAAAAAACATCAATGCAGACAGTAAGAGCTTCGATAAAAAGCTTCACCGAATGAGAATGATAGCTCCAAGTCTGTGGCTGCAACCTATAAGCCGAAAGAATGACGAGAATTCGCGTTATTGAGCGTCATTTCAGGGAGAATCTGTATTTGCTGCCGCAAAACGAAACCCCGCTCTCTGCGGCAATTTAGGACACGGTCCGCTGAATTAATCTCAAATCGTTGCGACCCCTTCGTCGCTCACCGTGCAATCATGGAAACGGAAAAGGTAGCACGGGGTCTTTGATAACGTCCCGTTGAAGTACATCGCTATAGCGTTGCCACAGAAACGTCTCGCATAAATCGCTATGCACATGGTTCATCTGCAAGAAGAAAAAAAAAACGTTGTGCAGTTTGAAATATTCTACGAATAGGGATTCCAAAGGCACTAAGGAACGCACGAACTTGCGCTTTTCCGTGGGTATGATTACGTATTACGCTACTCACATTCTTCTATACAATTTGGTCTCCGCGCTGCATCATGCACGGTGGTTTGAGACGACGAACGTCTATGTATAGCTCCTACTCGAAATGATGCCGCTCTTCCTACTGAACCTCGCGAAAGAATGTTTTGTGAAGAGGTCCAGGCTGCACAACTGGCTGTTATTCCTATCCAGGCGGACAGGCGGACATTATCTTCAAGGCCACGTCTTCTGGCTAGTTATCCGAATAGAGACAAACACTTTAATTAAAGTTCTGTACTCGTTTGTTTCGGAGGAAGGCGTGACATCTTCGTTTGCTTCTGCGTTGATACAAAAGCGTAGTTTTAATGCGATTAGCACTCTTTCGAAACTTAACGCAGTTTTAGGGCACTGTTTCTGTTGGGATGGGTCTCTAACCAGTTTCCCGCCAATTTTTATGTAAAACGAAACACTGTTTGATTTGTGTTGTTTTGATGGTCAGCGCTTGTCTGAATTCTGGTTGCGCGGTGTTTGCAAGGTGTTTCGTCGTTGTTCAACGTGTTCAGTCAAAAGTAGTGAGTTACGACCACCAGACAATTGTTTACTTTAGCTGCCTTCGTCCGGCTGTTCTGGCCGATGGCCTGGCGTCTCAGGATGCGACCAGCACTCAACACCCAAAGCTTCCCTCTGCCTGCTAAAGAAAGGGTGTCCTGTGCGAGGGTGCGATTTCGAGACACCCGTACGGCTGACGTTTTGCTGCATAGCTTTCCTGCGCTAAAAGCTCGAAATGCCAATTGAGTCGCATTGCCGATCGTATACTCCTCGCTATCCTTTCCTGTGAAGTGTATATATGGTTTCAAACCAAATAAAAATAATAATAATACTGAAAATGCACCTACAATGTCAGGCCTCTGAAACAAATTTCGCGCCTTTGACAACAAAATTGACTTAACTTCTGTTTTTAACAGAAATGGTGCCACATAATTTTTTTTCCCGCCGGAATCGTTCCCTCGTCACACAGATGGCGCTAAGCCAACGCCTCCTTGATAGCTGGACTGTGTGCTCTGCTTGATGACGCCATACTACTTCGACCTAAATTTCCATTGCCAAGTCCGGCGTGACGAAAGCGGTGACGTCAAAATCACCGCTGCTTACTCGGGACCATCCTCATTATATTATATATATATGGCAGTCGGGGTTCTATGGTAGCATAACGTCAATAATTGAAGTGCACAGGCGTTAATTGTGCTATCTAGGAAGCGTTGGCTAAGCCCCGTGAATCGCCGATGAGCCGCCATGTTTTGAACTTATGGGCTTCTATAGAAGCTTCACTACCAGGTGCATTTACCTCGCACTGGCTGTGGCGTTGCGCTCCAGAGCACGAGGTTGGCGGGTTCGATACCCGGCTGCGGTGGCCGCATTCCGATGGAGGCATAATGCAAGAGCCGTGTATACCGTGCTTTGGGTGCACGTTAAAGAATCTCAGGTGGTCAAAATTAACCCGGCGCCCTCCTCCACTGTGGCGTCCCTCATTACCCGCTGTGCAGTTCACGGGTGTTAATCCTAATAATCTTTTGTCACCCCGACAACGTCAGGTCTCCTACCAGTTGCTGCTAGTTGCTTCGAGTTGCCAGCTGTCATTATAATTACGATTTAAGAGAGAATAAAATGAGAGGTCCAGTTGCAGTGCTCCGCTCTGTGACCTTTCTGCATATTTGGTACCATCAACTGCTCTATATTTGAGAGAGACAAGTTTGTTTTCATGTTTGGTATACAATATGAGAGGTGGGAGAAGTAGCCGCTGTATAGAGCAGCCTGACTGGGTTCCCTTTAACCAAAACTTATAAACTAACTCAAACTGAGCGCACTGCTCATTTGTCCCTGAGTGCAGTATTCAAAACTAGATGTGTTCTTGGCAGGCGCGTATTCTTTCGTAACTATCACATTTGATTATTCTTTCTTCACAAGCAGCACTCTTACCTATACACTTAACGACCGTTCCCGATCGATGCTTTCATTTCTGACCTCTGGCCGCCAGTGTCCGTTGAGCAAGTGTTTAACCATGTTTTCTCCGCACCCCACTGCGGATTGAATGACTGCGCGTCTCCGATGTCCAAACTCGTCCCGGTCACCCAAGAACGCCAGTGCATCAGGCTCGTGCGATATCACGTTGCCCGCAGCGTTTGTCAATCCGGAAATGCTCGCCATCACAGTTGTCGACTTCCGACCTGCGACCGGAGGCTTCCACAAACCATGCTTCCCATATTACTTGACTTATGGACAGTTTAATAAAGTAGAGCGAAATAATAACGTTGGGTCGCGTGTAGTGCGATCGCGGTTTATCTTTTATTGTTTACTCGGAAACGCGTTTCATCTATTACGCGACCATTCCCTTTTGTCAGGCAGCGTATTTCAGTTCACCGCTAGTTCTTGTACTGCTCACTTCTGCTCCCAGTTGTTGCTTTCTTTCTATTATCTTTTTGTTTCTTTTTGTTATCTCTCAGAGACTCCTCCTCACAGCCCTCCTGTACAGTGTAGTAAATGATCGTGTGCCCGCGGGGTACTGCAAACGTCTGGGCGTGGGAGGATCGTATCACCAGGTTCCACGACATCACGACACACTACCAGTTACAGAGACGCGTATACCCGTTCCCTCACGCTAGGTTAGACAGGACGCAAGCAGTACACTACAGACAATTACAAACGGATTCTTACAGAAACCCCAGGCGCATGCACGCCATGTATCCAGACATGTACACTACAAACAGATGCACGTCGTGTGGCGAGGTTGCCACGCTTAATCACATGTTATGGTAGTGTCAGGATTTAACAAACAATTCGGGCAGTACCGAGCCCTCCATATCTTCCACCGCCAGGCTCCGCTCGCGCTGGAAGACCGCACTGCTCAGCTCGAACCTGACAGAAAAACTCTGGGCCGTCCAGCGAGCCGAGGAAGCCGCTTCGGGACAAGGTCTCGGAACCGCGTCCGCGGCGGGTGCCAAGACCCACTTAAAAGACGCCGGACTCAAATCTGATTGATTTGAAAACAAAGTTTATGTTCTTCTTCTGTGTCACTGAACGAAAGAGACGGACCATTGTCGGCAATCAGAAAGCCGGGATCGAGCTATGTGTGCGGGTGCGTGTGTGCGTATAGAGATTACAAAAAATACAAAAAGAAAAAAAATATATAGATGATGGCTCCAGCTTTTGACGTCTCCGCCTTCCGTAGAATCTGTGCATGAATGTATAAGCTTGATTTGCAGTATTGGACGCGCTAAAGTCTGGCAATGCAAAATCAAAGGTGCAACGTGGACCCTTGGCTGTTATTTAAACACGCAGTGCTATGGGTGGAAGAAGTGCAAGGGAATACAAACATATGAGAGAGAAAAACGAAGAGGGAAAGGTAGGGAGGTTAACCAAGGACGTGCCCGGTTGGCTACCACTTGGGAAGGGGAGAAGGAGAAGAATAGATAAGGAGAGAAAAAAATAATAGTCCGTCATTCGCAGAGACAGTCACAGAAGAATTTCCGCTTTCACTAGCGTTCGTACAATCCAGTATTCTTCACGAACTGCAGAAGGGCTTTTATGGCCTTTTGCATGCGAGAATGCATAAGTTATGGCCCAAGAATCTTTTCTTCAGAGAGCGTTCTGTTATCTAACAGGTTGAGTTAGCAAATAAACGATTAAGCCAGAGAAAGTATAGAGAAAATTAACTATGTTTAATTGAAAAGTTGACAGAATAAAGTAAAGGGAAATTAAACAAATATATTAGGTTATTACTAAATGTATCGTGGTTGACCCCGATTTTACATTTTCTTAGAATACCAGAGGTCGTATAGTACGTTGTATGTGCGTAGCTCACGTCTGGCGTTGTGTTTTTATGTGTCTTGCTGTGTAGATACGAACTGACCTTATGTGCGTGTTTTCCGACTCTTCTGTGCACTATCATTGTTTTACGGAACTGTGTATGTCTTTTAGCGTTCTTTTGCTTTTTCTGTGGGTAGAACTTTGCAAGTGTGAGTACTATTTGACTGTAGCCAGTGCAAATAACTTTTTTTCTGTTTTATTATCTTTTGTTTTGCTTGCTTTGCTAAAAGGAGCAGTCGGTGCCAATAATACCGCCAGCATCTGCTGTCATTTCATAATAATAATAAAAATGTCACAGTTTCGCCCTAAGGGCGAAGCAATGAATGCGATAGCAACACAGCAATGTCATACGAAGTAAGGTGAGCGGCTTTGGTAGCAATATGAATTGTAGTAAACATGAGCTGATTAAGTAAGCAGGTGTGCTGCGGCGTAAGTATACCGCCATGAAGAGAGACTCGATGACCACGAGAAGGCGCGTGTGAAACGGTGGTGTTGATGAGAAGCGCTTCCCGTGGGCAGCGCGTGCGAAGGGACACACCTGTAGCGCTGCACTGCCGATCCGGGCAACATTGCATGTGTAGCGTGCGTTGGAAAATGTGTCCCGACTATTACTGACTGAATGAACAAGCGTGGTGTGAGCGCGCACAAACAAACATGAATAGATCACACTGAATGACTGCAGGCAACGACTGTCAAAACGCTGGCAGCAAGCGCATACGCCGCAGAGGGCGAAAGTACGCGCGGTCTATCGCTTCAACAGAAACTGAGCGGCGAATGCACGGCGCATAAAGGTCAGAGCCGTGTGGAGATAAGCGACGGTGCGAGTGAGCGACGAGCGCGGTTGTTGGCAGAGTATAAGTGCCCCCCCCCCCCCCCCCCGCGCCCTCCGGCGCTGGCTTCCCGCTTCCTTGCTTGTGCGTGGGAGATTGAGTGCGTTCGCTCTCCGTGATAGCGCGCGTCCCCGCACGCTTCCGCTCGGGCATACGGCGCGCGGCGAAGATTTTATCTATAGGGAACCTCACGGCGACGGCGACGGCAGAAATCCGGTTGAAGTGTCCATATAATTGCTATCGCAATAAAACAAAAGGTGCACAAAAAGATAATTCAGAGCCCTTCCACTACTGTGAAGATGGAAGCCAGTGAATCAGTGGCTATGGTGGGTCTGCTATAGTGAATATTGCTATAGTGAATTTATGTATCATTATTGACTATATTGAGCGTCTGCGGCATGCTAGTCAAACAGCAAGGACCGCAGCGTCTTGCTTTCGCCCGGCGCGATGGCCAAGTAGTGCGCTTGCTGTGCCAAGTCCGCACCATTCATAGACAAGCGTTTGAGCCACAGCGTTCATAGCCGCGGCCCACTGTACGGCATCATCAGGATCCTGACGTCAGGATCCTGGAAGATGTGATTAAACGAGCGTCCGTCTCATAGCGAGTCCAAAGGGCAATTGCTGATAACAGCGTGATCTTTATACGTCACGAGACAAAGGGGCACAACGATTGGTGGACCGTGCCATCGCCTAGTATCGCGACACTTGTGAAAGAGGCATCGGTGGGGGCGAGGGGTATAACAATGGGCCATCCATCAACCGTTTTGACACCTGTGCTAAGGCACAGCCGGCGTGAAACCGCAACGCACATGTAGCCGAAATTGTTGTGCACGCCGGTCGGTCTGCGGACGCGATCTCCTGGAACCTAGCCATTAACACCTTCGCTGTAAAAGGCAACTTGCCGCCGGTGGAAGCCGAACCCACGTATTCCACATTACGCGGGCGCTGCTTTACCAGTTACGCTACCGGTAGCGGCCATCCTTCCATCCATGCACTTTCGTAGGAATTTGAGCATAAAGTACAAGATTACATCCCTGTTAGTTTTAGCCAGCGCCACTCACGGCCATGCCTAAGGATGTGGAACTTCATTTTAACCGCAGGCATCACGTGAGCTTAGCACCTGTTACATTTAGGTGAAATCTCCCTAACAAGTAGCGCCCTGTAAAAAAGATGTCAGCAGCAGGGCCTGTATAGCACACTCGGAACATATCGAATGGTATATATATATACTTGTGACAATGTAGTGCCTCATCGAAGTGTAAATAAGATTTGATCAGTATCAATAAATAATAGGGTAAAGAAAACGGGGTATGTGTAAATACATATACCTCTTCCCGGTGTTAGTGTTCTTTTAACTACAGTAATTTTTACGTTGGGGTGCTGGCAATGGACATCATTGCCACTGTTGTTACTTCTGTTGTCGAGCGAGTCATGTGCTTATTTTCGACTGCTGTTGCCGCCTAAAACATAATTGCGGTGTTCCCACGTAGACCATTGAGATTTTCATTATCTTATTGAATGTGGAAATTATCGGGATCACCGTGGCGCCGATTCTGCTGCGGCCCGAGCTCAAGGCATTCTGCAATGAGAACGTTTCTCCAAAGCTGCATTTAAATAATAAAGATGTTTATTCTCTCTCTCTCTCTCTCTCCTTCTAATCCCACTCTTTATAATAAAGGCGTGGACGAGTGCTCGCGTTTTACAGTCACCGTAAAGTGAGCACTTTACAGCACTGTAGTGTTTACAGCACTGTAAACACTCTTCGCTATCGCCACGCTGACATCCTATGCAGATAATCATTTCTGCCAAACTCCATACTCGGAACCTCTTTGCTACTACAGCGCTAGGGACGGTTCCGCGTAATTTGTTTCGCCAGAGGCTTCCAACAGCTTGGCCGCGTCAGCGTTCGGGGTGTCACGTTAGGTTTGGTTTGTTTGTTTATCCTAGGCACCCGGGCGGGCGCCGGAGTGCAATCCGCAGGCACTAGTTTGTGCACTTAGCTCGCACCAGTATACGCCCAGGAAGCTCACGGAATCGGGACCGACCGTGGCCGAGCATGAAAGCGAGAGAATTCGGCGGCGCGAGCGAGGACGCCGAGATCTCTCGGCGCTAAGAGCTTATCGCGAAGCGCAGGAGCGCGCGGACGTGCGTGCGTCTGCAGCGATTATGCTAATACAATCTGACCGAGCGTGGTGCCAGAAACTCTATAGCTGCATGCCCCGAGCTTCTAGCGTGTACCTTCCGCGATGGGAGTAGATGCTCGGTCGCTTTCCGGACATTTTGCCGAAGTTCTTGCCGAGTCCGGAAAAGAACCCTACACACACGCTGTGGCCGCGTGCTGTATTGTATATCGTTGCACCATGGCCTCTTCGCGTTGTATAGCAAGCAAGCACCTGCACCCCGAGTAGGAATGCTCGCGCGTTCGCCGCGTCGTTCGTGACCGCTGATAGCTCCTGCAGCCACAAGCGCTGTTATACAGCTTCACGGAAAGCCATCAAGTTTCTTACAAGAGTTACAGAGTGTGCTCTGGTGTGTACACGAGACTGTAAGTGTGGCGGTTCAGTCGCAGAATGAGAACAGTTAGAGTATATACACGGCATTTGCTTCAACTTCCTTCTTCTGGCTCTTCAAACGGCTTTGAGCTTTGCAGGTAGGTCATTTTTAACAAAATATCGTGGTATAAATGCAATTATTAACAATGGCTACTCATGTGCGCAGTGTTTGTAAAGCTATATGTGATAGCTAGCAAATTTGGAAAGATACACCAAAAAAGAAGTGATCGCACAAAGAAAGTGCGAAGCCCCAAGAACGAATATTAAAGAAATCAACGTACTAATTACCAGTCTCGCGGTAGCTAAAAGATAGCAGCGCCACAGCTTGCTCCAGTAATTTTCGGTGAAAACTCTTATGGTGGGAGCAACCAAACTTGTCTTGTCTTGTTTCCCAAACTTTGGCGCATACCCACTACGGGGGATTGGCCAAGAAGCAGGCGGTTTCAAACTGGACACGCTCTGCTTCGCCCTCGCCTCTAAGCGCACCGATTTGCGCGTATTGCGCAGAATATTATGACCTTGTAAAGATTTCATTATTTAGCAGTGCAAAAAGCGTGCTTTCTATATAGCAGAACATTGTATTTCTTTTTTTTCTTCTTTTTTTCATTTACCTAGATGACATTTCTTTCTCAATAATGTCGTGTGATAAATTGTTGTTCCCGCGCCGCGCCAGCGCTTTTCGAAAGAGGGAAGAAATAAAACGCAACCATTTGTTTTTGCTTTTGTTTTTAAAAAATATCGTAGCATGTGATACCACGTAAATGAAGAAAGAGAAGGTGATTTGGTAAGAAAAAAATTATTTTACTTCCACAGTTTCTGCGTCTGTCGCAAGGCTCCGCTGCAATTGAAAGCTGCCACGAGTAACGCAAAAGTAACGTTTCAGTGACGTTCTGAGCAGTGCTCTACTCTAACGCAACTACTGAACAGCGCATTTTTCTTCTTGACTGTCTCGCTCTCGTAAAAGTATTCCAAAATCTTCTCATTCTCAACTAATTCTTGTAGGAATGGCAATGCTTTACATGCAACATCCAACGCCGGATAGCAGAAAAGGCGGAATCAGAGGACCGGCAACTCTAATTATTAAAGTTTTTGAACTTACTGCTGCTGATTATTGGTTCTCTATAAAATTTTGTAAGAGTTCTCACGTTAACGCAGCTGCGATTCAGTGACTGAGCTCCCACTTTGAGGCATGCCACCTTCAACCGTGTAAATTGGCTTAGGATTCCCTTGAAAACGATCTTTTAACGATTTCTGCCTATTGCTCACGCGCAAATTTGAAGCACCATTAGCTCCTCGCAGCTTACTGAATTTGTGGCTGACGGCTCTGACATATCGCAAGAAACCGCTTTGGGAATTATATTCTTATTTCTCTCTTCCTCTTATCGTTCAGTTGCATAGAATACAGCTTTGTTACTTCAAAAACACGAGTCAGGCTAGGAAAGTCTGTTTATAATGCACACGAGAAACATATTCATTGTCTTGTTTTGCTCACTTGTTAAAGAAATAAATGAACGTTGCCGACAGCACTCTGGCTAGGCTTACGATTAACTGCGCGTACTCCTTTCTTAAACCCCGCTGCTGTGCCACCAGATATACACAGCTGCGGGAGATACTGGGGCATTTGGCTGGTACTTACAAGAAAAGAGAACAAATGTGGCAGAAGAAAGCGCAGGGACACCAACCAACCAGGCGCAAGACAAGTTTGATACTTCACGTTTTGGGGGAATGGCGGAGAGATGGTAAGAGAGAGAGGAAAGGCAGAGAGGTTAACCAGAGGCGAGTTTCCGATTTGCTACCCTGCACTGGGGTGGGGTATATAGGGATTGGAAAGAGGGCAAATAGAGAGAGAGAGAGAAAAAAAGGGGAAAGAGAACACGAGCAGGGAACAGAATATGCGTTCCAATCACAAGCGTTCACACAGGCTGGTCGAGCCCAAGAAGCGCAGTGTAGAGCTTGCACGGCCTTCTGATGCGATGTTAGGTGCCGTCGATGGTGTAAAATTCTTTCTTCTGGCAGAGGCTGGTCGTCCAACTGGTTGAGCACGACGGAAAGCGATTGTCTCTGCACGCAGTACTGCGGGCACTAGCATGGAACATGACGAAATGTTTCCTCGTCGCCCCAATCACCACATGCTGCTGTGTCAGTCATCCATGCGGAACACGTAGGCATTGGTAAACGCGACGCCCAACCATAGGCTTGCTTGCTTGCTTGCTTGATCCTCAACCATAGGCTACACAAAAGGGTCGCGTCTCTTCTTCTTCTTCTTCTTCTTCTTCTTTCTAGGGTTTCACGTGCCAAAACTAGTTTTGATTATGAGGCACGCCGTAGTGGAGGGCTCCAGATTAATTTCGACCACCTGGGGTTCTTTAACGTGCACTAACCGCGCATCTTCGGGGTGTCTTGTTGTAATAGAGATGTGAAGAAGGGAAAAAAAGAAATGGGGTCATACACACCTTCACGCATTATCTGCTGTTTTGTCTTCGTATTATTTTGCTATCATTCACCTTCCTTAGTTCATACGTTTTGGACATAAGGTGCAGTGCCATTGAAGCAAACGTCTTTATTGGCAGACTGGCAATAAGGTAGCTTCTCTAATCATGAATAGCTGCACTCTTGTCATGCGAATAATCTGTCTGCAGTGCGTGACTACACAGAGACCTGGTGGACAGTCCGCAGGCTCCGACAATTGACTGGTCACACGGCCCTATACCACGGCAAAATTTACCGCAACGATAACCTATACAGTGCAGATACAATGTACAGATAATCTGTACATCTCCAATCTCATCTGAAGTAGCATGATAGGCGTACATGGCCAGGCAAGCATCTCCAGTACTCATTAAAGAATGTATCTCCCTCTACAAAAAAACAACAATTTCATGTAAACAGCACGTTTCCAAACTATTCACAAAATGACAGTATACGTGTATGTGAGACAACTGATAGTAACTTTGAGCAGGATCTTGCTAATGCATCTGCCTTTTCTCGGTCACAAAAATAGCTCCCCAAGGACGATATATTCAAACACGCGCCGGCTACTGAGTTCCTCCATAATTAAGCGCTGCCTGCTGCCTTTACTCGATCTTCCAGTTTGCAATTTATTCTTCTCGTATACCGACACCATGCTCGTGTTCAGCGGTTTTCCCATCCGCTTGAGCAAGCCGAGCTCCTGACGCGAGGCTGAAAAATGCTACTAAAGAGACGCTGCAGAAGCGCCTTCTCTCGACTAAAGCGCCGCACATTACCTCGTTGCCTGTTAGTCAACACAGCCTGGATTTGATAAGCAAAATTTAAAACGAACACGTAGCGCGGAAAGCAGCAAAGTAAACAAGAAACAGGACACGTCGGTATCGCCTCTTCTTTGGAGAAATCCAAGCACGCGGCGCAGCGCTTGCGCCACAACGCCTGCAACGTAATTGCGTTGACGCTGCACACAAAAGCAGCGCTTTGAGTGTATTTACGCTTGCTTATAATCGACGCTGACGCAATGTTATAACGTTGCTCAACTCCTCAGCGATTGAGCGAGCTAGTAAGCTTCGCGTGTTCAAAGATAAGAAAAGCGCGCGAACGCATTTTCTGTTTTTCTTCATCTTCCTGTGGGAAGATGATGTAGGGAGAGAGGGTGGTGAAGGCAGAACGAAGAAGAAGCCTGTTGGCGTAGCTTCAGTTCGGCACTGTTTAGAATAGATGATTAGGATTACTTAGCTCAGCCGGGATGGCAATCAGAGGGACGCGAGAGCAAACACGAGCCGCATTGTGTGCCACTTAATTAGCAGTCGAGGCACGGAGCGAATTAAGAACGCCAGACATCCGGCACGCAGAAAAAGGGGTCGGATGTGCTGGCAGCTCTGTGCGCTCCCGCTAAATATCTCTTGCGCTGACTACTGAGTTACAGGGTTTCGCGTGGGAGCTGACACGCCGGCTGTGGCAGTGCTAATGGTAGTCATCAACGCGTAGGAGAAGATAAGCGTCGGATGCCGCGTGTGAGTTTGTGGAATGCGCGAAGACGCTAAACGCGGGATGTGAAAGACGAGCTGTGGGGCGCAGGCTGAGAATCACGTAACATGAAACTGAATTTATTCAGTGAAGCTTACAAGTTACGTGTTGAAAAAAAAAGAAAGGACATATAATGTGTCAAAAAACGTGAAAATTTTATCGTAATAAGCCTGTCGCCTAGGAGTGGCGATAAATATTCCTGTCGTATTGACAGTACTAAAAGTTATAATTTTGCAGGTCGTAAGTGGCGATAAATATTCCTGTCGTATTGACAGAATTAAAAGGAATAATCCTGCAGTTCGTAAAAAAAAAAAAGACACCAGGCTTACGAAAGAAGTGACTGTAGATACGACAGATCGCATTTACTTGCGAAGACTGAATGACACACTGCACGACAGAATTACTGTCTTGGGGGCACATATTTTACGTTGGGTGTTTAAGATTGCTTTTATCACCTTCTTTTTCAGCCTGGTTATGTTGGCAGCATAACCAATGCTAATTTCTTCTAAAGCGTTAGCTGTACACAGAGATTCAAGTGAGAATGTTAACATATATAAAATATCGATCTCGCCTCCGATTACTGATATGACTATATGATGGCGACACATCTATTTTTCGGCACAAAGGTACCGCGAGCCAAAATATTGCATAACCGCTACCGTTGTATAGAAACGGGAGTTGGGCGGGCTGAAATGAATGACGCAAGCGGCTGCACCACGCCGCGTATCATATACGATAGCCTAGTTTATGTGAACACCGAGAAAAGGATGGCACCAACTCTGTCTGGGGAGAATTCAATGTTCCGAGCATTCACCAAAAATCGGCTGTGTATGCCAGCAAGAAAACCAAAGCCGCATCTGCAGCACCCGCGCACGATAGCGCATAGAGGCAGCTGCGAGTGCTTTCTTTTTTTTTTTTCCGTGATTCGCGCCTTCCATTCCTCCATGATTTTCGTTTTTATTCTTCTGTCGTTCGGCGAGGGGTGGAAGCACAGTTTTCCCGACACCAAAATAGAGTGAAACTTCCCCATACAATCGCGGAGTGAGACAGGAAGGGGGCGATTTTGAATACGCAGACTGATGAAGAGGAGATTGAGTTGTTGCCACACGAGAATGGCGGCCAACTTGTTCCGCGCGCACCGGCATTCAACAGGAATGCACAGCAGTTCAGAATTCGAATTGCCTCATGCTCAGGCAAATGTCACGACAGCGTCGCTCGCTGCGCGAATGTTATTCGTCGTTTTAGGCGAAATCAGCAAGCCGCGTGCAATCATTATAGTCTACTTATAGCGGATGTTCCACGTGCTCTACAGTGGGAAAAGTAATACAACGAACCAAGAAAAGTGTGAAGCGCTTCACTGTCCCTGCAAATCTCTGAAATATTGAATCCCGTGCGCCTAATGAGTTGTTTGATTAAACGTGGTTTGTATGCGATCTCGTAGACCATATGAGATTGCCGCGGATATACTAAAGATATGTGGCGGCGCGTTTTGTTTTTCTTTTTCTCTAAGGAATATCTTTAGACGCATTTGTTCCCTTCGTTTCAGATTGCATTCGTGGCACCGGGAAATGTCTTTGCACTTGATGCATCTCCAGTCGAGTTTTGTGGATCCCTTTGTCAGATTACTCAAAAGATCAAAAAGCGAATATGCGCGAATGCACTGTTCCTGGGAAAAGACACGCATCCATGGAATGGCTGCACTTACGCCTCAGTTTTTCGAGAAATGTCGAGAGAAAAAGCTGCTTCAATCCATTTCGAAGTTGCTTCCATACATGTTTCGCGCGAATGCGTTTTCAAATAAAGAGACCCTGCTGTGGGCCCACAATACGCTATTTGCAGTGTCAACAAAGTTTTTGAAAGCGATAGAGGACAAATATACTCAAAAATGAATAGAAGCCGTGAATACTGGGCGAAGTAGTGTAGGTTTATTTCTATCTTTCAGGAGAACTCAAAAGAGCTGTTGAAGTGAAGGATAGCGTGCTCTCCCGTCTGTCTCTTTGATGGGCTTTCGTACCCTTTCTGAAACAGGAGAGTAGAAATACGACATCGACGTCAGCACCAAACAAGCAAGCATGAAAAACAGACGAGGGGACAAATTTGTGTCACGCTAGTATTGAAAGGTGAATCCTATCCGTTACATCGGCTGTTACATCTACTGTTACTTTCTCGTTGTCCGACGCATGACACGAGAGTATTTTGGAATTCAATGCAATGTCGAAGAAGTCAAAGTGCAAGTCAAGACGAGTACGTGAACACTGGTTTTCACAAATTAATCAATTTGGCGCGTTTCCCTTTCTGTGGGCGTGTTCACAGTGTCGAGTACAATTTCTCCATTTCTTGTTATCTACAATGTCATTTCGCCACCGCTGCAATAAACACGCTCGTATATCTACTCAACTTGTTATCACCACTTAGACTCTCTACTTTTCACACTTCTCCCTTGAGTTACAGCTACCTCTGCATAATCCTACTGGTTACCGCTGGTCCACTTTCCATCGTCATTACCGCGCGTGTTATATAATCATATACAACTTTAGTAGCCCTTTCAGGCCGTTTGCGGAAACATGCTTAACATGGCGTTAGCACCTCCACGCTATATCTAGGCTTTCAGTAGAGCATTCGAGATCGCCGACACACGACTAACGCTAAAGTGTGTGGCGCCATCTAGGAAACGGAAATGAAATCACTTTTGAGAAAGTGGTGGCGCCATTAAAACAGACAACTTATCTAAAACGCAGCGAGAAAACCGTGGTAATTGTTTGTTCTTGAAATGAGATGAATCGCCGTACAAGCTGATATTACGACTTATATATATATATATATATATATATATATATATATATATATATATATTGCCATTCGCGATCACGAATCGCTATTCTACTGCACATTCGAATGATTGTGAGTGCCCTGCACTAAAATTGTGATATCGGAACCACGAGAGCAAACATTCTTTCGGACTCGTATTCTCCTTTTCTTTCTTGCTTTTTTTTTTTTTTGTTAACATAACTATTTAAAGAGATGTCATCAGCGAATAAGCTTGGTTACGCATTGTATCATACGAAAGGTATCAGGAATATATATCACGAACAACTGCCAACAGTTAAGAAGGGAGGGCCCACCATCAAAATTGCAACCACAGGACGAGTATGAAAACATTTTCACTCATTCGGGGAATGTTCAATGTTTTCGTCTATCGATTGTTGGAGCGATTAATGAGAGAGACAAGAAAGGAGAGATACAGCAGTACAGTGAGTGATAAAAGCAAGACGAAGACATCCATTCGATGAAATAAACCTGGCAAGCACTGACAGGTTTTGCTTACCCACAAGTCACTTTTCGATGTGGAATCTGTCCGCCGAGAGAGAGAGGAGTTGTAATAAAACGACGGCTAGGGTAGAAAAATAAACACGAGCTCATGATCCGTAAATCTAGTTTTTTTTACTCTCCCTCTCTTTTTTTTCAGTTTTTTGCAATTGACGCAAAGTCAATATTTTGATTCGTAGGAAAACGCCGCCAAGGAAATGGAACTCGGCGCTCGAATCCTGGTGCCATTGCAGTCGGCTTGTTTAGCTTCCTCTAAGCTGGAACGTCAGATATTCCAGCACCCGATGCGATGGCTCAGTGGTCATGAAATTCTGCTGCTCAACACGAGGTTGCGTGTTCGATTCACGGTTGCGGCGGCCACATTTGCAAGGAGGCGCAATGGCTAAAAAAAAAAAAAAAAAAGAAAAAAAAGGGGGGGCGAAAGCTTGCACTCAGCCGCGCAAGGCCACACAGCGAAGCTGGCCGATTCGATGGCGTTTTCTTGGCTGTAGCACGGTTGAACTTGTGTGAAGAATGTTTGGAGACGCCGTCCGCTCTTCGACGTCGTTCTGACGAGGCAGATGCGCCGGTTTCGGCGGGTACTTGAACCCGTTCGTCACGCTATACTGGGGCACTCTTCCTCGCAAGATAGACTCACGGCAAGTCCGGCATAGTCGTATCTCCTCGAGCTGGGCAGCATCAGGGAAGAGTTCCCGCAGCACTCACAGGCCTTGCCCGCGCTTCTCCGAGGATCGCACCGACCTGAGGGTAGACAAGTTCGAGTTGAACCACAGCCGGTCCCACACTTGGCATGAATGTCCAAATTCCAGTGAGAGAGAGAGAGAGAGACAAAACTTTATTTTGAATAGGCACGGAGAAGCGTCGATCTCCGTGGTGGGTGGAGCCTTCAGTCCAGGGCCCCAGCGGCGGTGGCAGCACTTTCGGCTCTGGCGATAAGCTTTCGCTGATCCTCCAGTGCCGAGCTGGTCAGCACCATCTCCCACTGCTCGTGCGTTGCGTTTCGATTTGGGGAGTTATTGGGGATATTTTGGCATGCCCATGTGGTGTGGTAGAGGGTAGCTCGCTCTGTACAAAAAGGACAAAGGGGCTGATAAAGGGTGGGGTACATCGCGTGAAGGAGCGTGAGGTGAGGATACGTGTTGGTCTGGAGTTGCCTCCAGGTCGTGGCTTCAGCTCTGGTGAGGGATGGGTGGGGTGGCGGCATCGTTCTTCTCGAAAGGCGGTAGGTGCTGCAGTATATCGTAGTAAGTTTGTAGTGTGTCTGGACTTGGGTCTTTTGGCGTCTCTTGCAGTGCCCGGTTGCAGTGACCTCGGGCTATCGTGTGTGCACGATGGTTTCCGCTGACGCCTTCATGTCCCGGTGTCCAAATTATCGTGGTGCGGGGTATTTCGTGAGAGAAACTCGCGCTACAATTGCGCGTCGGCACCGCCGCTAGAAGCACGAGCTCGGCGCCGCTCGTACTCGGCTTCCCGGTAGGCTGGATC
Source organism: Dermacentor silvarum (assembly GCF_013339745.2). Classification (NCBI taxonomy): domain Eukaryota; kingdom Metazoa; phylum Arthropoda; class Arachnida; order Ixodida; family Ixodidae; genus Dermacentor; species Dermacentor silvarum. Next base: position 148,776,197 of record NC_051159.1, on the reverse strand, counting down.
CTGGCGTAGAGCCCGTGTACGCGCAGAATTCGACTCACGTTCACGGTCCCTATACTCGGGATCTTGTCCTCCCTTTCACTGGCCGCGTATTCTGGATTGGCTCGTCGCTGCCACTGCCGCTCTCGTACAGCGACAAGCCTCGCTTCTCGAATCGCCGCTTCTTCTTCGGGAGTTACGTACACTAACTTTGTACGTCCCATGGCTGCATCTGATCGAGCGCTGCCGCGCACCGGCTTACATAGCCGTTGCTCGCTGTCGGTGCGTGCGCAGTATACAGGCGGTAGTTTGCACCAGGTGTTCTAGCAGCTGCGGCGTCGCTGGTTGCTATGGCTACGGTGCGGATGGCTTTCTGTGAAACACCATACTATTTACGGCTGGCTTAAACAGCTTCGCTGTTAAAAATTAATACCCTTGTACCATCCTTTGGGTGGACGTTAAAGAAACGACGTTAACCCTTTCAGCTTCACTGACGTACTGACGGCAGGTTTCCGCCTTTCTGGCCGCCATGTTCCTTTTGACATTCCTTTTGTCAGATAAGAATGTGAGGAGCACGCCAAGAAGACATTTGCCATTATATGTGTCATTATTTTATTTCTTCACAACCAAAAATAAACCATTGTGTTCGTTTTATAATTTTCGAGAATAAAACTCTAAGCTGCGGGTGCGTCACCTCCAGAAAAAAATAATAATAAAGAGATAAATAAATGATACTGAAAGGGTTAATCCGGATCCCTCCATCACGGCGACCCCATAACCTACTGAACCGTTTTTGGGCGTTAAACCCCTCAATTCAATTATTCGATGTGCCAGCAGCGTCGCTTCCCTTATCCTAGTTTATTGCGGCGCAGGGTATACGCTCAGAAACACGATGAATAGGATATGAAGAGAGTCCGTTTAGCAGATCACTACTGACGAAATCCGTAAGATGAAAGAAGTTTCATGAAAACGAAAAGAATTCCCATCAGCCATGTCGCAGCCTAATGCTACGAAGGAAAGCCAATCGGTTTCTCCCGAAGGCATCTTCAAAGTTTCAAAAAAATTAAAAAGAAAATAGCCTTTTCGTTTGTAATGCAGATCTATGACGTGATTGTGGGTTCTGCGTTATACTCTGTAGGCCCTGCACTACTTGGTCCGGTATCGATATTAGTAAGCATTCGCAGGTGCGCGCGAGCGATCTGCCTTTCGAGAAGAAAACCGTATTCAATGCGGCGTCTGCTCTATCCCATGTTGTCTTCGTTTGTGGAGGTGGCGCTTCCCGGTGCTTCAGAAGTGGAGAGACGCGACTTCTTCTTTCTTATTCTACTTTACCTCTGTCATCTTACCACTGGCTTCGTTGAAATTATTTCAGCTCGGTGTTGGTTTAGAGATCAAGTACACAGCGCGGAGTCAGCCAATCACTGCTCGCCGGCTTCATTATCCTGTTATGTTGTAGCCTCGGCAGAAGCGCAATAATATGCGCACTAAGTCTTGCACAGTTTTTTTGCGATATCGGTGGGAGTTCGCTTATGCAGGTGGAGCAATCTCCTGCCAAGAAGGAGAAGAAGAAGGACTTTATTCAATATATTATGTAAAACTTAAGGTGCCATGATATAGGGAGCAAGCAAGTTCAGGTGCCCAATTCTTAGCGAATCCCTCAAGGTGGGTATTAGCCATACTATATGGCCATCATCATCAGCATCATCATCATCATTGCGGAAATGACGTTCCCCGGTGGTGAAGTGGAGAGTCCTGGCTATTTCTTCTTTCGCTTTCATATACTGCCTTTCGCATTTTGCCTCTGGCTTCATTTAAGTGCTTTCACCTCGTTGCTGGTTTATAAGTTAGCTGCATAGGGTGGCATCTGTTATTAATCTCAAATACCGGCGTGACCAAGCTTTCTCGGCGAGTATTCTTCCCTGCTAGAACATCGGCGCTGTGGCTGAGAGGTAAAACGTCTGACTGCCACTCCATGGGAGCGGAGTTTGAATCGGGGCACTTGCGCAGTTTTTCTCCATAAACATTTCGCAAAACACTCTAGGATTAAGGTTTCTATTTGACGCTGTCGGTGCACCATTGGAAGCTATTAGGTAACGCTGTCGCCCTTGTCCGCAAAGCGCTACGTAATCTGTGCTTTGAGATTCCGCCTCTCGCACCGGTGCCCACCGGTGCCAGTGGCGGTTATCAAAACAACGAGAGGAGTGCGCGCATAGCAACTATTGCTCGCATTGAACGTGGGACCGAGGCTTTTCAGAGTGGTCGTATTACCCCGCCTGAGCTAACCAGGAGGTTAGCAGAGCGATAGACTGTCAACTGGAAGTGCAGGAGCACTGACTGTGACAAATGATGCGTAAATCCGCAAGGAGACGGAATTTCATGAAAGGAAAAAAAAAGGGTTAATGTACCCAGCTTCCTAATTTTATGTTGATCTCGAATGGATTAATATATTTCTTTTTCACCCCCTTTTCGGTAAACCTGTTGGCATTGCGTAGGAGTGTTGCGAAAGCTCTTGAAATGCATCCTATGGCTCTTATGACGCCCAAAAAGTCATTGGCCGAAAACAAAAGAAACAAAATCATTAATATTCACGTATTCCCTTGGCCAACTTCAGCCTGTGCATGCGCAACAGTGTAACGTGGAAGAATAACAAAAGCGGCAACCATACTTATTCGGGATATCCTCAGGGTTTCTCTATGAAGCATTGTAGAGGGAATGGGCTACAATATTGAAGTATCCCAGAAGAGCGCGAATTTTTCTCCAACTGCGAAGCGTTCTTTTTGTATGGGTTTCATTTGTAGCGTCATGCTACATTCCAGTGGATGACAATTGTTCCCTTTCATGATACTTCATCCACCTTGCCGGTTTCCGCAGTACTGATTTGCAATATTGAAGTCACGTGGACAAAGCGCAGCAAGGGAACACAAAAGAACAACGTGCCTAGCGACATTGTTAATGCGAGAACACATGCGGAAACCATAAGGGAACGTATTTCCGAGCAGCGAAAAGTACACGCGCCGTAAAATGCGTTCCGCGCCGCGGTCGCCCACCAGCCTCCTACAAGCGGATTGCCGCGCACCTGCAGTGTGACACAATGACAAATACGTGCGCGCAATGCTCCCACGCACATGGAACGGCGGTGAGCGGTATGTAGCGCGTTAAAACGTCGCCACGTGTAGTTGCAAACATACACACCACTATGTGTGCTAATGCCCTCAGACATTGCACAAGCACATGTCCCTCGAGGATGACCCCGACTTGTGGGCGTGTGCCATGCCAGACGCTCAAACGTGCGAGCTGGCCGTCGCTATACCATGGAGCGAGAGCTGGATCATGAGAGAGGAAAGTTTCGGCAAGCGCGTCTCCTGCTATATTCGTCGCCGACGGGGACTTGTCTTGCCTAACAACTTTCGAAACTACGGCCGAATGTGTTATAAAAGAAAAAAAAAAGGAATTGCGCGCTTGATGGTGTACATTTGTTGCAGTCGGAATATCTGTGGATATGCCCGTGTTTCTTGTTTCGTTGTGTGCGTGTTGTCCTGTGTTTAGATATGTATAAGAAGACGAACGAACAGCGAACGACCACGAAATACCGCGAGAGACTCAAGAAAAGTTGTCGCTTCAAATATTTGACGTTTCCATTTCCCGTGCCACCTACCGGAGACAGGGGAAACAACGGGAAGCTGTATTCGTAGGCCCGTGCCACGAGGCATAAATTTTCGATGCGTTTTCGGCGTAAGCGCCGACCGGCTTCATTGACGAGGACGCACGACGAATCTCACTGACGTCTATATTACTAGCTCGAGCCGAGCCTGAAGGATTTCTTGCGTTTCGCAAGCATATCGCAGGCAACTATAAAAAATGGAAGAAAGAGAAAAAAAAGTTGAGAAAAACCCTGATTTGGCCTACGCTTTTCAGATATGCGCCGACAATTGCATCCCATGCTGCTTGCTGCGATCTGTTCGATAAAATGTTCTAAACACTCGGTCATCGTTCCCACATTCGGATGCAATCATAGCTCTTGTGCATTCTGCTTCTTTAAGCCGAGTTTCGTATTCCTCACTTCTTGCGCTTGCTAAAAGCTCGCTATACGCGATCGCGTACTAAGTCTGCGCGTAACATGGTATACGATCGCGTACGTGGCTTTATTTCTGCTTGGTGGGTGGGGCCACGGAGTTCATTCCTCTTTTTTGATGTTGTTGTTGTTGCACAGGGCCGCGATTTTGTAGCGAGGCATTATGACTTATTCTACTCTAGTCTTATCATCGACCGCTCACGTCCGGCGGATCCCGTTGATAACGCGAGCGGACCGTCGCTCCGACCACTGACAAAGCGCGATAAGCGCGAAAAGGCATTATTACTTTAAAGGCATCGCTACAAAATACCAGGTCCAGATCTCTTGTGCTTTCGTAATTTTCGTCGACGGCGTCACCCTACCTGATGAAAGAAAATTCGAGCACCACTGCCGTCTTTCCTACACTCTCGGTGACGTGAACTCCTTTCAGTGAGTGACCTGACGTGACACCTTCTGATGGACCACTTTACTTCTGCGTCATCACTTAACGGCCATTTGTGCTGCCTGTTTGAAACGCGGACTGTTGTAATGTTTTCAAGGTCACGAAAAACAGCATAGCCACGGTCAGAGCATGCTCTCGGTACTCAACTCTGCTTATACAATGGCTGTAATAAGGAGGAAATCAACGTTGGTGACTAAATCGCACACTTGCGCTTTTGCGAAAAAGAAACAGTGGGTTACTACTGTTTTCTTTGGCTCTGCCATACACAGTGACAGCGCTCTTCCTGTATTGTTCTCTTTTATTTTTTAGGAAGCTGGAAATATAAACAATCGATAATCGATGTCATCCACGTGATGCGGACACGTATCGACGTTGTCGTTGCGGCCAGCGCCTTGCAGGGAAGGACAAAACGGGAAAGCGAGAGGACTTTCCCCTGAAATGACTTCGTTGCTGTCCTCAATGCAACATTGCATTAGCTTAAAGGCTTTTCTTACTCGCCGTGGTGACGCAGTGGTGCTGGTGTTGCGCTGCTAAGCGCCAAGGCGCGGGATCGAATCCCAGCCACGGAGGTTGCATTTCGACGGAGCCGCAATACATAAATACCCGTGTACCATGCATTGGGTGCACGTTAAAGAATCCCAGGTTGTCAAAGTGAGTCCGGAGTCGCCGACTACGGTGGGCCTCATAATCATATCATGGTTCTGGCCCGCAGAACCCCAGAATTTACTTTTTCTTAGGTAAGTATTTCTCAAAGTGAAGGTCTTTTGTTTCGCCTCTTTTGTCATAAATTACGAAACATCAGTATCACGAAAAAGTGATAATTATTGCACGACTACTGTGTTTTTCTCCGTCTTTGTTTATCTCTCTCTCCCTCACGAACACGCACGCACGAACTACGTACGGCTATTCACAAAGTATCCCGGAGACCTGGTACTTCATGCAGAGCCAGAGGGGCAATCGTTACACATAACACACACAATATAAAAGCATCCTTCAGCCCAAGCACATTTCGACAAGCACACATACTGCTTTACCAGACTGTCTACAAAAAGAATCGTCGCTGCAGTCGTAAACCATGCACGTGATTAATTTCCTCAGACGCATCACACGTTAATAGGATGGCGGTTCTAAACGCGGAGTTTGGTCTCCTAGGACTGACATGCCTTATGTAAATCTTAATGTATTAACCTCGTAAATCGCGAAGCTAGAAAAAAAAAAGAATTCGCACAGCGGAGTCGCCTTTCGGATCGGTGGTGCCAATTAAAAGTTCAGCCGACGCAGTAAGGCCGGCTGGCCTCATGTTTTAGAAAGAAAGGTCATCACGAACACGGACAACGTTTAATTCGGCGCCGCTCACCAACTCTCCGTCAATTTAGTAACCTTCTTTTTTTTATGCTGCAGATCTTTACCTCTGCCTTACTTACGGTCAGAGCTAATTTTATGCGTCTCTTTCCGTAACGTGACCCATCCCATTTCTTATTGCCTTCTTGTACACCCCGAAATATTCGTCGCTAGGCAACTGTAACTGCCCTGGGCCAGTTTAAAGACCCTGCGTAATGAATCTGAGCCCTCCGATGTTCTTTTTCTTTTTTTCTACGACTGCGTTACTCAACCACTCTTGCTGAGCGTCTCGCTCACTTTCGTCGCCGTCTGCAGTCGCACCGCACCGAGCGGCAAAACAAACGATCCGCGGAGCTAATCGCACGACGACGCAGTTACGGTCGGTCGCAGCGGACCACCCTTCGGGCGCCCTGAAACGGACCATCGTTAGAGGTACGGAAGCAGGCGCGATCGATGGCTGATGCCCTCACCACATGGTGATGAAGACAGACGGGCCCACGGGCTCCTTTTGCCGGGTCCCCGGCGAGCAGCGGCAGTCCACGTGGCATTGATGAACGTTCGCACGCCTTCCCGAATTCTTCGCATACGGCGCGGCTGTCTTTAATAAAGGCCTGGGCATTCCATGCATTATGCTCGCAAGATGGCGGGTCGAGCAAGCACGTCCCACGCTAGCCGCCGTTTCCTTTATCCAGGAGAAGGTGCCGCGATACATGGGTAAATAAATAAAAAAAGGGGGTGTCCCTTTAGTGCGAGCTAGAAAAAAAGGAGTTGCAGAGTAAAACGGGCCTCCGTGCGTGTGTGTGTTTGATAGATGGGGCGTTCCGTGCTCGGACGAAAGAGAAACTGCGTAGGTCTCGCCTTTTTCCCTCTCTCTCTCTCTTTCGTTTTCTTTTTCGTTAGTTTTTATTTAATGCCTCCTAACGACGGGGAATTTAGGAGGACTAAGCGGTTGCACCATTTAATGACTCATTCGCTGGCATGCAACCACGGCGTGTAAAGCACAGGGTGTCGTCGCATGCTGATGTCACTCGTCGTGAAGTTCGTACTGCCACTGCTTAAGGACCCACGAAATGAAAACGCTTGTCTACAAGAATGAAGAACCAAAAAAGTGGCGGCTCTGTAGACGTTGTGTTTATTATTATTATTATTATTATTATTATTATTATTATTATTATTATTATTATTATTATTATTATTATTATTATTATTATTATTATTATTTAGAGGTGTTGGTGCCTGTGTGTGACGCATATATATGTGGTTACTCCTCTTCTCGGACATGATAGTTGTGTTCATAATGTTTATAACAAAAAACAGTAAGAAAAAATAACAAAGGGACATTTGCGTAAGCAAAGTTGGCGTACAGAAATGCAAATGTTCACACAAGATTAATATTCATGAAACATAAATCGCCTTAGGCAGTTTCGAATTTTCTCTTGAGTGTCACATTCCCAGCACAGCACTCGCGTACTGGGACACCAGAGCCACAGAAACACAAACACGTAGACAACAATTAAGTACATTCATAAGAAGATGGAGAACAGTGTGGGTGCGACTAAGCAACAATTTTCTCACAAGATAAACAACGATTGCGTTATTAGATTAGTGCGCCAGGCGTATTTAGCTTGAATATAGGCGGACCATCACTGCTGAGGTCCCGCACCAACTGGGGACCTCGTACGAGAAGCGAATTAATGCCCTGCCGTACTATTTCAACACATAATCGATGGGTGATTAATGAATAATTCATTCATTCATTAATATTCTTAAAGCGCAGTCGCGACCACAAGAAGAAAGCACCTACTAATTCCTCACACCTAACTTTACTTTCTGTTATGAAAAAAAAAATAATGAAGTAACCGCATGGAACCTCACTAAAATATCTGGTTCCCTGCTGTAACTTTCAGCGTGCTTGCGCATGCGTGCTGTGAACTTTTTCTCAGCTTCTTCTCGTCTTTCCTTTCCCTCTCTACCTTTTTTCCCCAGCGAAGGGTAGCCAACCGGGCTCAGCCTAATTAACCTCCCTGCCTTTCCTTCGTCAGTTTATATAATATATATATATATATATATATATATATATATATATATATATATATATATATATGTGATAGGTTTTTTCATCAGCTCGTTCCATCACAGTTCAAAGTATATTTGTCTCTAACTCCGGAGGCAGAGCACTGTGAATACTCCACAGGACAATGTCGTTCCATTGCACCGCTGCTCGTTGGATCCCACCTTAGCCTTCGCGAGCACGTGATCTTTTCGGGAAGGTCACCGCCTCTGTGCCGGAAAAGACGTGATGAGCGAGTGCAGTGCGCTGAGGGAAACGCATCCGACCGGGACCAGCGTCCGCAATTTTGAAGACTGCGAGCGCAATTACGGTGGCGCTATTACATTCCGCCTGTCCACTTTCATGCATTAATACTGGACCTTGGCCAGCTCTATAATGCCTGGACCCGCGCTTTCATAATAGGGTGGCGGAGGATTACGAATATCTAGCCCAGATTTATGTCGACTTTGGTGCTGAGATGAGTGGTCCACAGCAAACTTTTGGAAGAGCTAAAGTAGCCCAAACAGTATAGATAATTCGAGAATCAGTCACTCAGCTAGATAATAGGAAAACCACGAAAATCTGCGTGAAATCCTCCAGAGCACAACCGCGAAATGGAAATGAAAAAGGTAGTTTCTAAAAGAAAGAAGGTATATATAGAAGGGACATATCTTGCTGCGGGCATGATGACCCTTTATAATCTTCAGAATGGTGGAAAATTTGGGCGTGTTGGTTTTATTATCTTGGTTGCAGATTGCGTTTTGTTGTCCTTCTTTGGTTATCGTGTTCACCCTGCGATACAAAAACCGGATACCATAATTTAGTCGCTCAAGGCGAAAGTATTGACTTTTCTGCGGCAGAAGTTGAGTCCCGATTGCTTGGTTATCCCAGATGGTCACCCACCAAAGGTCGTCACCGAGCATAACCTGACGAAAACCGAAGCATTCAGCGTGATCTGGCCGACAGCGATCGACGAAAAGGGGCCTAGTGTGAGCACAATGGCCACATTAAAAGTTTTGTGAACCATCAATAATTGGGCCCAGCATCCGGTGACGCTGTTTTTCTTTGTATTCTTACATTATCACTTCTACTTTGACTTGTTTTCTTTCTTTAACTGGATTTAATGTCTCAAGTTGACACTAAGTACACGAGCATTTTTGCCTTTTAATCACACCAGAATGCGGTCGCTGCGGCTAGTTAATGCACTCGCGACTTCGCGCTCTGAAGCACAGCAGTGAACCACTCGTGCAGGTACAGCTCCTTTGGATCCACGAACAATTCGAGCAGCACTTCGCTTGCATGGTATAACCGTATGATCCAGTCGCCACGCGCCGTAAGACGCGCGAAAATTAGCTGCGCGGAAATTAGCTGCATCATATCGTTTATGCTGTGCACCTTACGGATCGCATAAGCATGCGCTGTTTTCGTGAAAAATACAAAAAAATGTGGTTGATCCCTCTTATATAGGAATCGGTATAGAACACGAAAGTGAAACGTGTCTTCACAAAAGTAGTGTAATGTTTATTGCACATTGATATATAATGTCTATTGGTGTTTTGTGGCTAAAGCGCCCTTAGGCGTTGATGCACCCACGCTGACGCCTGGTGGCACGTCTCCTTCATCACGACTACCAACGTCGATGACCATGAGCAACCGTCGTGCATATGGAAGCTGCACTACGCTGCACACGCTAGCACAACGCGAAAGACGAAGCCCGTAACTGACACACTAATACAACGCGCAAGACAAAGCACGTAACTGAATCGTCACCGAGTCAAATCAGCGCGTACAGCGCGTCGTAATTGCAGCCTCCGCGATCAACTTCAGAAACATTTTCAGAGCTAATTGCGGAGGCCACGCTCCGCTGTGCTGAGTACGGTGAACGCCACTACCAACGCCACCTAGGTGGCGTTGGTAGTGCTTCTTGATGCCAGCGTCCCTTCGAATGCTGGCATCGAGGCGTCGTAGTGCTGAGACCACCGAAGCGTTCACTGTCGGTGCGCGTTAGTGTCATAATGCAGTACTTCTCTTTTCTGCTCGTAGGCGGCGGCACCGCCCCGAGCAAGAGCGCGGGTACACGGAGGAGTGTTAGATATATAAGGCGCGTCTGTGTAGCTCTCTGCAAATGCGTTTGTGGCGCAATGGGTTAAACGCTCGGCGATCTATCGTCGCGGACCGATAGGTCGTGGGTTCGATTTCCAAATTTTGCATGTTTGTGGAACTTTTTCTTCTGGTTTCTTTCTTTGTATTATGTTCTATGACGTATTTCCGTGACGGAAATACGTCAGTGAAGTCTTGGTGGACCCCGGCATAAAACACTTTCGTGTTAAAATGCAACAGCATGTTGCGTGCACTGGCTCCAACGTGCAGTTACCTTTTGACTTGAGCCTCGCCTTTGCAATCATTTTTCTGTAGTCCCTGCTTTTCATACAAACGTCTCCTAACGCAGCTCAAGTAGAAATAAATGTCAATTGACTCGAATAAGTAACTAAGATGGCGTTTCTAATTAGTGGAACGCTTTCTTCGGTATATAGCCATAACAGCTTTGGACATCGTGTTTTCAGCCTAGTTATCTATTGGCGATACGTCGGTACCTCGAAGACATACTATATCTGCTGTCATAGGCTGTGGCTGGTAACGCCATATTTAGTGTGCTCTCATCTCTGCTCGACACCGACTCGACCTAAGACACTTCGCAAGGGGCAAAAATTTCGGAACCATGGGCCATGTGGGCCGCTGGCTGAGGAAGCAACGCGAACATGGCCTAAACTCATCGAATGCGTAAGCAGTCTTTGCGACCGTTAGTAGAATATAAGTATGATGTGCCCTCTCTATATAGTGAATGCGTCTTCCTTCGTTCTATCTTATTATTCCTTCGTCGCTTTTCGCCCGCGTAAGGTACAACAAAGTGGGTGGGTGCCTTTTAAACCCCTGTGCGACTTCTTTCTTCGCTTTCTTTCTCAGCTGTTTCACGGTTTCCTGTGCAGGCTACTCTGGCCCAAGATCTAAGCGCTCATTAACACCAGCGACTCGCAGCTGGTCGCGCGGCCGGTCGCGAATTGTCGCAAATGGTCGCTTTGGTCCAAAAGCGGCTGTTTAGAGTCAATTGCTCACTGCTTGATTTTTCACTCGCGCGACCGCTGTCGCAAAGCTTCTGAACCAATCCGATGCGCAAGAACAAGACGTCTGTATACGCTAATGCTTACTTTTACGTGGCGGTGCCATTGCGAGCAGACGTGAACGGCATCAATCGCGAAACACTTTGGTGTGGCGACCGGCCGGTCGCATTTGCCAGTGTGTAACATCGGTCACCTTGAGTCCCTTCTTGGTCGCCAGTCGCAGTCGGTCACGCGACCTCCGTCAATCGCTGATGTGAATGAGCCTCTGCACTGCAGTGCACAGAACAGCGCTAAGTATAGGACCTCCGCTCCGCACATCCGCTACCATACTCACAGCGCGCTATATACGTCGAAGTTCTCTGCAACGTGCACGCGTTCGTAGACAGCGCATCTCGCATAACCCGTCCGTGCCGGAGACACCTCATCGTTTATGCGCGCCTGAACGAGACGCGATGGCGTTCGCCTTCATGAAGGAGCGCGCCGCCAGGCAATGTCGACGGGTGCCCGTCGGCCAGCTATAGAACACGCCAGCCCGCAGACGCCGGGTTCTGTCGAGAGAAGCCAGCAGCTTAGCGAGAGACAAAACGCGGTGATGCATTGCCTCGCACTTATGAGAATTCTGGGTGGGGGTCTTGCAAGGACGCCGGCGCCAGCTGTACTGGACGCGTACGCATTGGAGCGCGTCAGGACGTGCGTCGGGCCCGTATTATATGGGACGCCTAGACGGTGAGGTAATTCATTTTGAGCGAGTCTGCAGGCTCTCTCCGGGATACGTTCCGGCATAGACCCGTCTTTCATTTTACCTTCGGTGCTACGCACTGCCTCACCAAATGTAGAAAGGCTGACGGTATACGTGAACAGGTGGATGGCCACGTGGTCCTCACGACTTATAAAGAACTCTAAACTAAGAAGTGGAAACGTAGTCGGCGTGTCCCGGAAGGCGATGTTCGTTAATGTATACGAGGTACTATATGCATTCCTCGTTGCTCGAGCGCCAGGTGTGAGACATCCTAGCTGTTTCCCTGCGTATATAGTAAATGGTCGGCTCGTTTGGCGACAAGCAGGTAAGTTAACGCGAACTTTACGACAGTACAGCGAACGCTCCGAGCCAGGTTAACGGTACTGGGATGTAAGGAAAAGACGACCGAGCGGCCAAGTGGACTTGTGCTCAGGTGGAAGTTTGCGCCCTTCTAGCGAATGTAGCCAACGCATTGCTAATTCTGAAAGCGCTAAAAACAGAGACAAAGAGGCGTAGCTGAACACCATAATGCTCTGGTGTTCTGCCCTAGCATCTATTCCTTGTGGGCAGTCACTACAGCGTGCAACTATTATAGGATGCGACATTTTGTTGCGTAGCTGGGCTTAGAGCTGACTCGTGTGCGCATACCGTGGAAACTTGCTCAAGGTATGACTTATTAGCTCTTTCGGTCACGTGCACATTGTTTGAGTCAAATTTTGGTCCGTGGCACAGCCGAAACAGCAGCCAGTCAAAATCCAAGTATGACTCCAGTCGATATATATATATATATATATATATATATATATATATATATATATATATATATATATACAGCAGAACCCGGATATATCGAAGCTGTAAAATCCCCTTGAAAATGTCTGATATATCGAAGTACCTATATATCAAACTTTTTTGTGATCTACTTCAGATTCGATATATCCGGGTTCGACTGTATATTAGTGACGTGGTTGTTCCAACAAGCCGCGTACACGCTCTGAACTTCTGCAAACTCACGAGCTCCATTAAAGGTAACGTCCAGCATGCTCGCACGGTATGTGTCGGCCCTGACTACGCGAATATTTGTGCGCGCACAATGAGTTGCTCCGGACGTATGTCCCACGCCTTTTGCCAGACAATGAAGCGTCCGAAACCAACGCGCCTCCCTAACGAGTAACCAGCGGCAATTAAGGGACCGCGTTCAATACCAAAAGCCGAGTTGGTCAGGCGCGCCGCAGCGCTCAAGGATCGAACCAGAATAGCGAATGCAGGGGCTTTATTTCTATCCCATTTCCCCCTTTCCCACCATCACCGTACTCTCGCTTCCTCTGCGCCGCGGGTTTTGGCTCCGGCGAGAGAGGAGAGCGCCAACACTTGGAGCTCCCTTCATTTGAAATTCAAACAACGTGTCCTCTGGCTACGCAAAGCCGCAACCAGACCTGCCGGGCGCGGCCGGTGTCCATTAAAATAATTTGTTTGACCCGGCAGAGCTGCTAGTTTCTTTCAGGGAGCTTGCAGGACGAACGGGAAACACGGGAACAGGAATGGAGATAAAAAGAGGAAAGACGGAAACGGCAACAGAGAGAAAAAAAAGGGGGTAGTTCGCAAGCATCATTATGCGACGGAGCACGAGGGAGCAAGAAATCGATGGTTCGAAAGACGAGGCAGAGACGGAAACAGTTGCCGTGTTCAGTGCATCCACCAAGCGCCACGTGTCCGGTGTATACGTTAATATGAGCGCTGCGCGCAGAGTGCGCGGAAGTTCGATAAATTCTCATTCCGGAGGCTTATCGCAATGACGCATGCCGACGAGTCGCGGTCTGCTGCAAATGTTTGTGTATGCGCGACTTAACCAGAAGGGACGAGATAATTACTTAGCGGGGGAAAAAATAAGAAGAAAGAAAATAAAAAGTAAAAAAAATAGATCAACAGAAAGGGGGGATGACAGGGAGAGAGAGACGGATGTTTGGGCATATCGCAGAGCCCCATTTCGGGAGTACGGAGATATTCACCGGTGCGTCGATGTCAAAGTGGAAGCAATCGGACGGCCAGAGCTATGGAGTATTCGGCAGAACGCTAGTGTGTTTTATATTTGCGTTGAGGAAATAAAGGCATTCCGCATTTTTTTATTTAATTTTTATTTACAGAAATACTGCAGGCCACGTGGCCCAAGCAGGAGGGGCGAAACACAAGCTCATAAACAGCAATGCACACCAATGAATAACAACAAAAAAATGGGGAAATAAATAGCCAACATTTAATATAGCATATAGTCCCAAGTGCTAAGAAATACTGTGAGAAAAAGCGGATACAGGAACAGTAACATTATCAAGTGGATTGCAAAGACAAATAATTCTAATGAGACATGGACAAGAGGCAGTCAGGTGGCAGATTATTCAGTCAGTAATTGTATACGGAAAGAATGATAATTTCAATACATTTGTTCTGGCAAAATAAGGAGTTAGGCAAAGCGGGTGCGTATGACGAGTGTGCTGGGTAGCAAGAAAGGAGGGGGGAGGGGGGGGGGTGCTTAAGTACGGGGCTGAGTCGAGCTCGAGATTTCGATGAAATAATGGATACAAAAACTTTAAACGCTGATCTTTGCGCCGGGATTGTAATGAGGGAACCTGATTAGATTCCATAATTGACGAGACGGAATGCTGGTGGCCGTATAAAGAGAAAATCCAGAAGTTGTGAGATTCGCGCGGCTTGTCTGCGTCGGTTCTTGAAACTATATTGTCCTGATTATTTTTTTTCATCTTTTTTCTGTTGTCATAGAAAATGAAGGCTTCTTAGTAGGGTTGGGGTCCACATTTACATAATATATCCGTTGTCTCACGGTGCTCGTTACAGTGCTCGCACTTTGAGAGCTGCTTTGTTACCAGTATTCTTGTTAAGTACCATCTGACCGGTTGTTATGGTAAAGATTTCCTTGTTTGCGGTTGCCGTAGTCGTAGGTGATCGTAAAGTCACTTTTGCCTTGATGCATCGCCATCCACTATTTTTCTAACAACAGTACTCTGATATATAATGTTCAGAAGCAACCGTCTTCGCAGGCATACAAATCATCACATCCACACGATCTAAATACAGGAAAAAAAAGTGCGAGTAGAGTTATACGTTGAAGTGTGGCGCGCTTTGTATTCTAAAATCGATGCGCAGAAACGGAAATGTAGGCGAAGCACAGCGGTACGATATCTCTCGCTATTCGTGTAAGGAAGCTTCTTTTCTTCGAGCGAATGATAGCATCGAAATCTTGTTGGCGGCGTTCCAGCTATGTCAGAAGCTTGCTCGCATGATTTCGAAATATTGCTCCAAGAAGACAGGCTACAAAGGGTCTCTCTACGTCATGCGAAGAGATCTGCATCTGCAACAATGAAATGAAGACTGCAGTTGTAAGAGAGCGAAGGAGACAGCCTGTCGACATGCGTGGGAAAACGTTACCGAAAATATATTGAACTTCAATGAACCGAAGAAGAAACGGCAGCCAAACAAGAAGGTGGTGGGAAAACTAACCCATAACAGGGACTCCAAATAAATGTGGCGACACGTCAGAAAAGAAGCAAACGACGAATACAGGCATTATAAATCGCCTATAATATCTCTACTTGTACACAACGGACTCATCTGTGCACTAGATTTAAATATTTACGTCAAGAAATTAACCATTGTTTACGTATCCACCCGTTCAGGAATGTATCCTGCTCTTAGTTGCCGGTTTAATCCACAACCTGAAGCGTACGCCGGCAATGTGCGACGTGTCCCTGTATTTCTATCTTCGTTGTCATACGTAGAGGCAGGAACCATGCTTGTCAAGCAGCTAAAAATTCAGACGCTTTCATTTCTTACTTAGTTCTTGTCATAGCATTAGTTTTGCAAATGAATAAACCAAAAGACTTCGCTGTTGGTTGGTTTATTGACTGATTTATTATTCCACAAAATGGTCCAGAATCGTCTGGAATTTTCTAGAATGGTCCATGAAAGATACTCAATGGGCCTCTTTGATGACAATCAAGATGCAGTTTGCAACAGTTTATTTGTTGTTTCAGATCTATTTTTTGAAACAGTTCATGGCATAAGCTTGAGGCTGATTGAGACTATTCAATGTTACACGGTATGCATCCATAGGTAATTGTCTTCAAAAAATTTCATACACAGCTCCGCTGCGTCATTGAGAGTTTGCACGCCAACACTAGTGTCCAATTTTTTCGTATTCTCAGTATGAAGGCCCTATAGCATTCAGTTTGTGCCTCGCACGTGTGGCTACATTGGCGGGGGACAAATATACAGCGAAGCTGAACGGCGTGTTTTGTCCCACTGACTGTCACCTTCGCTTTCTCATGACTAGCCGCGGATGTTTTATTTCCCGCCAGCACTCTCCCAGTCGCCGCCGTTGCCCACGAAATCGAAATCGATCACCAGGACGCTAAGATATCACCCTCCAGGGAAACATGACTTATCGCTTACGGCTTTCTTCATTATACGCGGCACGACGTATTGAGCGCGGACTCAAGGTTGCCGGCAGGCGGAACTGTCATATTTCTCTTTTGCTCAAGCGGAAATACACGTGGGTTGAGATTTATATTGCTCCAATTTGCTGTTTATATTTTAATATTTTGTTTTGTTTTATCAGTCGTCTCTGAGCCGTTTATACATACAGTGAAAGGCACTCCTTTTTTTTTAGGCTATGTGGTAGGCTGTGATTAACAACATGCCGTATCTCTGCCTATGCATTGTCTCGACGTGTGCGGCGCTGCGATGATAAAAGTGGCGTCAGCAAATCAGAGGCTGAATTCCCAACGCCATTCGCACGCCGGTGTGGGATAGAGAAATCTTATCCAGGCGACATGCGGGTAGTTTTTATCTGTGAATCATTTTTCAACACTACCCGATGATGATGAGTAGGATTTAATGGCGCACTCAACACTATTCCTTAGGAAAACTATGCAAGAGGGTTCTGTGAAACACACTGATGCAATGTTCGCTCTCATCCTGTGCTTCTCTTGCGGGACCAACCGGCTGTTCCTATAGCCAAGCTGTCCAAGCCGTGTTTTAGCCGTTTAGCCAAGCCATGTTGGCAATACTTTGCACCAGTCTCAACGCCGTGAGGTTGAAACGAACCCGTAGTTGCTTAACTGGCGCGTCGTAAAACAAGGCAGTAACTCGGTCTAGTCGATCGGTCACACTGGTGAAGTAAGTAGGACTAAAAGGACTTGGACGGACGTATAGGATACGACATATTACGCCCATTCTTCTCATTTTTGGGCTGGTTAGTTTACTAGTATCATAAAACAGCATTGCTATAGCGACTTAACTAGCCTAAGAAAGACTTGTGATCATCTCACGGCCGCTAACCTGCGGGGATGTGGGCAGGGGTGGTTGTCGGTTACTCGGGAAGTCTGAGTCGAGCATTCGACAGCGAATGACTTGATTAAACTTGTTCGTTTTTGGGGTATCCTGGTCGGCCATTCGTTCCTCGCAGAACCATTGAAAGAATTCGCTATAATCCGCACCTTAACGACATCGCTACTGCGCACAGTAAAACGTGTTTTTTTTTCGTTTGATTGTGAGATTTCAATTTTTTGTTTGTATGTTGTATTCTACTTGGTATATCCTGTCGGCAGCAGACGTTTTGAAGTGATAACTTTTTGTTGCGTAGCTTTGCTAAGCAGTAATACATTCCTGCCATTTCGCTTCAGTGCGATTTATAAACCATGGCCTTTATTGACAATTTCATCAAAATGATGAAATTATACGTCCGAAGCGCAAGTAAGTGCGCTCTTA
The DNA here is from genome assembly GCF_013339745.2 of Dermacentor silvarum. NCBI lineage: Eukaryota > Metazoa > Arthropoda > Arachnida > Ixodida > Ixodidae > Dermacentor > Dermacentor silvarum. Next base: position 148,758,677 of record NC_051159.1, on the reverse strand, counting down.
GTGTTGAAGGCTGCCATGCAGTATCATCGGAATGACCTCCGAACGGTATTGGTAACGTCGGCAGTTAATACAGAAGTAAAGTGGTGCGGAAAGTGAATCAGTACTGCGTCGCCGATGGAACGGCTCATAAAAGACATCTGATGTCAACGTCCTCCATGAATGAAAGGTTCAGCGGCACTTCGTTTATGTCAAAGCTTTTTAATATCCAGTAGGAGTTAAGTCTATTACAAAGGAACATACATTTATTATATTAGTCAAGTTAAACAAAAGCCTCCATCTTATACAAATGCTTGGTGGAAGGCAATATTGACGTAGCAAAGCTGAGAACAACCAGAGATCAGACGAAAGCGACTTGAAGTAATGCGTTTTAGTTTTATATAAATGAGAATAAAAAAAAAAAACACTGGCAAGATCGCGTTTTCATCGGTTTATGGCCTGAGCCAATCTTGTTTTCGCATAACAGGGTTTAAGCGCATGTTTTTCTTATAAAGCGCTGACTTTAACTTGCTTTTCTGATTAATAAAAAACGGGACTGCATGACTGCATCAATACTTTAGCGGCCAAAGCTTGCTGCAGTGCAAAGTTAAACTATAAATGCTCTTATAAGCTAATATATTTTAAATATACCGTCCTATAGATATCAAATGTTAAAAAAAACATATCCGAAGTGGCCTCATTCATATCGGGGCGGAATGCAAGAACGCTTGTGCTCCGGGCGCATTGTGCGCGCGTTCAAGAACCCCAGGTTGGTCAAAATTAATTAGAAGTCCCCATTTAGTGCGTGCCTCATAATCATATCGTGGTGCTGGCCCATAAAGCACCAGAATTATTATTGTTGTAACCTGGTCACTTCTAAAGTCGCTGCAACTTAAATGAAATTGACTCTTTCAACTGCAATACGACGCACGTGGATATGCCTTCTTTTTTTTTTTTTTTTTTTTGGCCTCATTAAGAAAACTATCTCTGCACCATAAGAGCTGCTCACTCTGGGCGAAGAAAGAACTCTTTCACGCTGATTCTCGAAATAAATGTTTACTCTCTCTGTCTCTCTTCACCTTTTATGTCGACCTTGCAAGTTTATCAAGATTTCTTCGAAAATCTTCGTGCAGCTTCTCAGCCTCTTTCCGCTAAATAATATGGGTGTCTTTTCGGGAAAAAAAGTGCACACAAGAATGAAAGGAGCATGGAGGTCAAATGATTTATTGCCATGCCCAAGGAGACAAAAAAAAAACGTAAAGAACAATGAGCAAATTTCGCTTCCAAACAGACATACGGAAGTGTCGCCGACGCAATCTGTGCCCTTTCTCCCGATATGGAACGCCTCCAAAAGTTGGCTTGCAGTATAGTTGCTTTGCTTCTGGCGAGAATCTTAGTGTTTGCTTTTTTTGCGATACTACGGCTTCAAGTATAAGCAAACTTACCCAAGCGCAAGTTATTATGAAGGTCGAATGCGCACATTTTGCTCTGCGCACTTCCGAACGTGCCTAGTTCACCACAGCAATGAGATACGATGACAATGCGCTATCTACGCTATAATAACGCCAAGAAAGGGCTTTGTCCATTTATCTAGGTTCACTCTTCTGAGGTTGTGCTATCTATCTATCTATCTATCTATCTATCTATCTATCTATCTATCTATCTATCTATCTATCTATCTATCTATCTATCTATCTATCTATCTATCTATCTATCTATCTATCTATCTATCTATCTATCTATCTATCTATCTATCTATCTATCTATCTATCTATCTATCTAATCTAAAGTCAATGAAACCCTATAAGAAAAGAACAGTCTGGATGAAAGAGACATCAAAGGATCCCTTGCTAAAAAGACTCAGCGCCATACAGATGCTGAGGCATGAATGTTTGATAGTTTTCTTCCTTTGGCTTTCATAACGAAGTTTTTCCAAATGTGGTCACAGCGTGAACAAAGACGCTTTATCCTCTCAAAATTCTGATCAGTATATAGCTGGCATGTCGTAAAGTGACAAATTGTGAAGAAACGCAGTAAATAAGAAGAAAAAAAGTGAAACGAGAGCTGTGTGGAGAGCCGACGAGACGTCGTCCGAATGAAAGCACTCGAGGACACTCCACGCATCGCTCCTTCGGGACAATACGTTTAGGACAGTAAAGGCTAATTACCGCTATTGTTCGTGCTTTTTGGTCACCTGGTTGTGCTGCTTTCTTGCCGGTTACGGCTTTTGCCGGAGTGAAATTTAATTAACGTCCGGTCCTCGCTTTTGTAAGGTGTTTCCCCTACAGGTGCCTTTAGCATTAAAGAAAGCAGGACCGTCGCGAAAAAATGAATTTAGCAGGTGACAGCGGAACAAGAAGCGCTGTTACAGGTTCTTCTGAACCAAGCGTGAACTCAGTACAATAAACTTCTTCGCACAACACAGCTACTGACTGGACGTACAATGGCAAGTTTGGGTCTCTCCTGTACATTGTGCCGCTGACTTAGTACGCGTTCTTGCTCATCAGTGGCCGCTTCAAGAGCACGTTGGGTAACTTGCGCTAGCGAGGCGCAGATAATACGCGCCTTGGTGAGGCCTCTGCGCTTGCTGCGGCGCTACCTTGTGGCGCCACCTAGCACGCACTCGGTGAAAGACGGCCGCTTCCTCCAAGATGTCACTGCTCACCTGTGCATTGCTTCCAGCGTTGTTCTTTTTTTCTTGTCTTTTGTTTGGGTTAAACAAATGACATGCAAGAGGCTTCATATAAGCTGTCACGAGCCGGTGCAAATAAAAAGTACGACTTGCTATATATATATATATATATATATACAATATGCCAAGTAATAATTCGCGTGGTTACACATCTCGGAGGCTCATATGACACACAAAAGGCTACAAACAGCACAAGCAGTTAAGTAAAACGATGGTTTCCGGTGTGTAGCTCGTAGAACGCAGTGAGCGATCGCATCCTGCGTTTCTTTCTTCTTTCATCATTATTTTTACGTTCCTTCGTCGCTGTACCCTATTCTTGAATATTGGAATAGCTAGCACTTGGGTGGTCTATTTTACAAGGATCTGATAAACAACACCAACAAAGGAAAGCTACATCCACTTATGTGCCATCATTGAGTGCTTCCTATAGGCCACGTGCAACAGGCGTCTCGTGGAAACGCATGTGACCTCCTCCAGGATCACGCCTATAGCAAACAAACGAACTGGACCTATAATTCACGCAAGTGGGCCCCCTGCCTTTATCGACCTTTACTGGTTTCTCTGCCTATCTGTCGCAGACCGCGTGCCTTAACTATATATAAGCGACTGGTGTAACCGGACACCCCATCACTCGTACACTCTCATAAACTCCGGAGCGACAAAACAGTGGCGGCCGTCCGGTACACGCGCAGTGTACATTGACTAGAACCTGTATCTACTGCGATGTGATTGCTATGTGATACCATAGCGGTTTCTCTAAGACGACTCCATATGCTTGTACAAGCCAGTTAAGAGGCCATAACGTAAAAAGACAAACATTATATATAATTAAAACAAACGTGTTTTTTCAGAGGTATGCTCAACACCTTAGGGCGGACGTATAGGAGACGCAATGCTGAAGGCGAAAACATAAGAATAGTTTGTTTCTGAGCTTGTTGGATGCACGTCACGGCACCAGGGAAGAAAACATAAAAAATACGCACAACACACAGCATATGCATCGGTCTCTCTTTTTTCTCCTCTTGTCAGTATCAGTGTTTTCCGTTGCTCTGCGACGTTGAGCTCGATCAGTAGACTAGTCAGTTAACCTTTAACAAACGCGCTTAACGTGCTTCCTCCTGTCTGGCTGTGGTGCCGCGGTGTCCACGTCTTTCCGGGACGATACGTACTTCGTTAACAGTAATGCTTGCCTATAATTCCTGTTTCGAGCTTTTTTCTTTCACTCTAATCCACGATCTCACAGGCACAGCTTCCTCTCCTGAAGTAAACGTAGTCTACAGGTGGCGTGGAATAAAATTTAGGGAATAAGTCTCGAAATCTGCACTTACTTCATTTACGTAAGACAGTAAAGATTGGTGCAGGAGTAGGACTGGAATTATATTACAGTATTAGAACGAAGTTGTTTCGGTAGCTACTTTGGCATGAATAAGCGTGCGCCCTTTAGTATCGTCGCGGTAACTCAGTGGTTATGGCGTTGCGTTGCTAAGCGCGAAGTCACGGGTTAGTTCCCAGCCAGCTCACATTCTAAGATTTAGATGCACGTTAAAGAATTCCAGGGAGCTCAATTAATCCGCAGAGCCCCACTACGGCGTTCCTCATCATCAGATAATGGCTTCGCCACTTATCGCCCCAGAATAAAAAAGTTTTGCAACACCCTGGTAGCGTGCGTAGTGTTCACTAAGATTGAACGTAAACTGTATCTTGAAGTGTGAGGACTATCGAAATGGTGTTAAATATCGTTGTTGTAGTTAAATATTTGTTAAATAATAGGGTTAAACTTCGGCTAAATCTGGTATTGAAGTGAGTTAATCTTGTAAACGTAGTTACTATAACACATAGTTCTTATTTAATTATTATTGATGCCTAGCACTTTGCGCATTACTCTCGCTTAGTCTTACTCTTGTGGAGGTCTTCGGTAAAGTACATGATGTTTTCTTGTAGCGCTCCTCATCGAGAAAGCTCACGAAAGATAAGAATATTCAGAATTCAGTATCCTTGATCGCCAATCCATGCTGTACAGTTGGCACATGTCTAAATTGTTTTGACTATCAACAGTAATAAAGGGCAATATTTTAGAGCTTGTTGCTGGATTAGGTGGCTCGTGCTTTTCTGTGAAGAAAAAAAAAAGGCTCGAGACGTACAAAGGAATAACGACTGCACAGGATAGAGTGCCTTGGTTCATACTTTCTTTAAAATATGAAAAAGGCGGTCTTTCCTGCGTGACCCACTGGTTTTCTTTCTCTCGATGTTTTTCTGCCTTTATATAATAAATTTACTCCCAGTTGGCGTAAGTTAATCACTAAGCCTGGAATATAATTAGGCTTGAAAAAGAAGTGTGTGAAACAGTCGTTCCCGCCTGAATTCGTCTGCGCTCTTTCTTTCTTTCTTTCTTTCTTTCTTTCTTTCTTTCTTTCTTTCTTTCTTTCTTTCTTTCTTTCTTTCTTTCTTTCTTCTTTCTTTCTTTCTTTCTTTCTTTCTTTTTTGAGGAACGTGTTTGCAACAGAGAAGCAGTATGTGTGTACATGTGCGCCACACTACATGAAAGCTGCAGTCTCGTTTTATAAAATGTGCTTCCTCTTGCATTTGCCTAAACTCTTACAGTTGACATAAAAAAAAAACGAATGCAACACTTGCCTTGGGTGTGCAGGGAGAAATGAATTATTTTACATGCTGAATATTTAAATTAGTTTAACTCAGTTTTCAACATCACTGCTTTCTTCTGCATCGACTGCGCTTGGGAGGTGAGCATTCTTTAATAGGCGATTAGTTACGGAGGCTTCGGAAGAAATAAGGAAGGAAATCCGGTGTCAGACAATCGATTTGAAGTTTTTACCGAACATTTCTGGGCTCACGATCACATATGCACGGTTTTTTCTGCCATTTCCAAAGCATTCAGGGTATTATAGAGGGCGCATTTAACGTGTAAATGGAGTAGAATTGGTCTTCAAATGTTTCAGAACTCTAATCATTGCAAGACTTTTGCTAAACAATGTTCACGCTGAATTATCTTGTATCGCCCGCACCTGCTCGGATGTCAGGGGTGCTCACTGCAACCCTGGAAATAAGGAAAAAAAAAATATGGAGGACGCTTAAGCTTCGCCTTTAAGAGTGGAACGCGATAGCATTCAAAGAACCCATGGCTGCTTATCAGGCTTCCCGGCCCAATTGCAGATTTCTTTTTTCTCCAACTTCGCCTCCGCATGCGGCTGCCGAGGGGGCGAACGCCATCTGGATAGTATTTTTGCAAGGGTGGTAGAAATACTTGAAAAGGGGCTTGTGTTTGAGTTTCCACGTCAGACAATTGTGTTTTCTCGTATATTCAAAATTACAATCCGACGCTATCACGTCTGTAGGTTGTGGTTACGTCGTGCTTTACGATTTTTCCAACGCACTTCGCTTTGATTCATTCGATTAGTTTACCAGCGCCTCTGTGCCACGTGGTTGAACTGCGTGGTAGGGGTGGTTCGGGATGATTTTCTCCGCCACGGACGCCGGCGCTTACGCCGACGCCGGATTTTCTGCGACGCGGGGAGCTTAACGCTATCGCGTTAAAACAAAGATACCCAGTGCACGTGTGGTCAGTAATTAGTTCTGCAACCTACGTGTCGGTCTTTTCTTTCGCGCTCTACAGGGATGACCCGGACGCGTATATTGAAAATCTAGAAAGGCACAGCGCCTTAGCAACTGCGGTTGAACGCGATTGGCTGAAACGCCACCGGTCACGCTCTGATATCACGCCGTGAGGATTATTGCCTTTGCGTGTCGCCCACGATAGGTTAGGTTAGGCCAGCGTAAAAGGCTTTAGGTAGCGCGGCGGCGGTTCAGCCAATCGCGTTCAACCGCGGTTGCTAAGGCGCTGTGCCTTTTAGATGTTCAATTTATGCGACCCGGAACATGCAACCTTCTCATCTGGAGACATAACCTACTTTTATTGTTGTTATTGTTTTTATTATTGTTGTTGTTGTTGTATTTGGAATGCATGCAACAACTTTAGATATTAGTTCTTGAAAGTGTCCAACTTAGCAGCTGGTGCATATTCTACCCCGTTGTTGTTTTGTGATGACCCCGCAAGCATTAATAATGCATTTCCGATTAAAATCTTGCTAAAACTGCGTTATTTAAGGTTCCTATACGAGAAGTTACCTTTGAAACACGATTATTTGCCCCTGGAATATCCGTTGTCTCCATGGACAAATAATCGTGCTTTCATATATCAACGAAGCTATAACATTAACATTTCTGTTGAAAACACTGAGTCTGTTTGAATTGAAACCGCTAACCCATCTTTGCCAGCTATTGCCAGCCAGGGGTAATGAGACAATCATAGGCTGCATATATCGCTCACCTTGTCCTCAGTTCCCGCCTTCTGTTCTACTCTAAATTCTATTTTTAACAAATTGTCATTTAAAATAGTAATATCGTCATCCTTGGTGACATAAACATCAATCTTGTCGATGTCAATAGCTTAGCTTAGTCTGATTACATAGTGCTTTCTAGGATTGGGCTGCGAATCCTTCATCTCCGTTCCTGCTAGATGTGTACATGGTGCCTCATATTCTTTAATCTATCACATTTTGCTAAACTTTATTTCAGCTAGCGACTGTGACGTCCTGGAAACGAACATCATTGATCATTACCCTGTTTTTTTGCCAATTCAAAGGCGTCATGCCGAATCAGTTGAGCTCGTTTCAAAAAGCTATATTCGATAACAGACATTTTGTCAAGCGTGTTGAAGCCATAGACTGGTGTTTTGTAAAATTTCCCAGTGACGCAGAAGCTGCGTTTAACTGTTTTTCATCTGTCGTGAAAAAGTGCTTAGATGATTCTGCTACCATTGTTAAATGTCGCAAAAGCTTTTCAGCTCCACATAACCCATGGCTTACAGCTGGCTTAATGAAGAGCTTGCGAAAAAAAAAAGAAAAAAAGGACGATTTGTACAAAAAAAAAAAGTCGGAGCGTTCTCTCAATGCTGCCCGTCAATCTCATTGTAAAAAATACTGCAATATTCTTAACTCCTAAACGAACCAAAAATAAATGATTATACTAATAGGATACTTAATGCTGATAATAGCAGCAAGGAACAGTGGAAAATAATTGATTCATGTTTACACAAATGAATGGTTACTCCCGCGATCACTGAATTACAGTCGCTGACAACGTGTATGAAAACTTAGATGCTATTGTAAACGCTTAAATGAATTTTTCTGGGCTAAAGCCCCTTTTTGTCTCATATCTACAAACAAACATCTAGAAAAAGTACTCGGTCATCTTAGCTCCTTCCGACAGGCCCCGATGAAGTAGTAGAAATTATTAAACTCTTAAAAAGACAAGTGCTGGACTTGATAACATTCAACCTCTTAACCTCAAATGCATCTCTCACCTCATCTCGATTCCACTCACTCATACAATTAACTTTGTTAAAATTGGCAGCTTTCCTTCACAGCTTAAAAGGGCCAAGATTATCCCAGTGTTTAAAAAGGGGGGATAGAACTTCCATTTCTAACTATCCACCTATTGGAATTCTGTCATCATAAAGCAAAATCACAGAGAAATCTATCGAGAAGCGACTAACTAAATATTTAACTAAGGCATATATCTTATCTACTCAGCAATTATATTTTCACGCAGGTTTTTCTACAGATTTCGCACTACTCTCTTTTACGGACTATATTAAGCATGCCCTAGACTCTGGATGTTTTGCCGGTGCCCTGTTCATCGACCTCTCCACTGCCTTTGATTCAATAGCTCAGTATATACTCTTAGCTAAACTTAACGCAGTTGGCGTGGTAGGGAGTGCGCATGAACTAATTAGAAGCTATTTATCTGACAGACAGCAAGCCGTTTGTGTTCCTAACATTTTTTTTTTCACTTTTAAATCCATTATCAAAGATGTGCCTTAATGTTCCATACTCGGCCCCCTTTTATTTCTCATTTATATTAATGACCTGACACCAAACGTAACATACAGTCAACCTCTTTTCTTGTATGCAGATTATACAACTATAGTTACAAGTGAAAGGTCTATCGATACGTTAACTAGCAAGCTAACCACTGACCTCAGGAATATTCACGACCGTTGCGCAGCTCATGGTTTAATAATTAACGCTAATAAACTACAGTTCACTGTCTTCCACTCGAGTCAGAAACCTCTTTCATCTACTCCTGTCATTGGTATCAACTGCCACCGCTTTCTTAGAAACTCCTCAGTGCACATTTCTCGTAGTTGTTCTTGATGTCCATCTCAAGTATTCCCATAATATTTCACAGATAAAACAAGATAGCTCACGGTATAAGAATATTAATTAAAGAACGACCATTCTTCAGTTTACCTACTTTATTTAAGATGTACTACGCCCTCAGCCAGTTATATTACGTACTGTATCACGTCATGGGCAAACACCTATCCATCACCCATACTTCCACTCCAACACACCAACGCCTTCAAAGCCAAGCCATTCGTATCCTACCACTCAGCTCACCATTCACCAGCGCATCTTCGTTACGTCAACAGCGTGTTGTATTATCAGTGTTCGATTTGTTGAAATATAAATTGGGAATTTTTTACAAGTCTCTAAACGGTACCACAGCAGGCGATATGTTGCAAAAATCACATTAGTTCAACTCTAACCCGAATAGGTTCACCTCAAACAATATTTTTGTTACCATTTGTGCGCACTATGACAAACACACTGCTATATACTTTTGTTGCTCAGTTTTGGAATACTGCACCATTAAGTACTAAGCAATAGTTACCTTAAGGAACATTAAGAAAAAAGAGCTTGTTTCATTTATTCGTCACTATTAAACGTTGTGTAACTAATCTGCATTGCTATATTGTTGTCGTTCTTACTTTTTAATTTTTGTGTAGCTTTGCATTATTGACTGTGTTTATATTCTTATGGTGTATATAACTCATGTATATTTGCTGTGTTTCCATTGTTACAACGAACTACTTAATTTTGTTTCGTTGCAATTTCTTGTATTTATCTCCACCTAATTTCTAACAGGAGGTCCCCTTTCAGCCGTGTGCTCTAGGATCTCCTTCCCAATGCGTGTATTTGATATCGAATAAACAAAGATATCTCTTTCAAAAATAAAAATAAGAAGGTAACTGTCCTTGCAGGGCAGATGTGCGTCGGATCCTTCTGAAGTTTCTTCGTAATACGGATTGCAGTGCAAATGGTGAACAGTGTGAGTCGACGTGGTTTGGATAACACGCTCCATGTCACACTCCGTGTCAAGTTCCTTGTGATATCAAGTGTTGTTACCAGATCGACTCTGACGGGTTTCAGACCATACTGCGTTTGATAGGTGGCGCTATGGTGGAGAAACTGCCCGCTACTTTTGCAAGGCTACCTTCGCCACTAGCAAGCAACCCTCCTCCTCCTCCTCCTCCTCCTCCTCGTCCTCTTGTGCCTAGAACGCGTGGTTGTCGTAATTTTTAAGATAAGGGTGTTATCTTATCAAAATCGAGAACCGATTGTAGATAGATAGATAGATAGATAGATAGATAGATAGATAGATAGATAGATAGATAGATAGATAGATAGATAGATAGATAGATAGATAGATAGATAGATAGATAGATAGATAGATAGATAGATAGATAGATAGATAGATAGATAGATAGATAGATAGATAGATAGATAGATAGATAGATAGATAGATAGATAGATAGATAGCAAAGGGCACTTCGATGTTTGGCGTCCTGTGAACTGGAGTTTAGATAGATAGATAGATAGATAGATAGATAGATAGCAAAGGGCACTTCGATGTTTGGCGTCCTGTGAACTGGAGTTGCGCCATGCACCTGAACCCAGTGAGGCGTATGAAAAACCGTAGCTTCGAAACCGCGTATTTGCGGGTTCGCCGGTTTCATAGGCGTCAGTGGCTTTGCTCCACGAACAAGGCGTGTGCGTGTGTTTGTGATAGTCAACTGCTTCGGAAAACTTGGTAAACGAAACCCTTCGAGCATGCGAAAATTATAGGTGTAGAAGCGCCGACGAAGTTTACAACTTGCGCTCTTAAATATTTTTCTGTTTCTCTCTTTCTTTTTTTTTTTTTTCGCGCTACGAACGAAAGTTGAAGTTCTCGAGCACGGCTTTGCTAAACTCATTCACCATCGTGTTTTCTGATATTCTTTTTGGCTTTTTTCCCGGAGAGAAGTTAACTTTCCGTTGCACAAGAACGAACAAAGGCCCGACTAAAGTGTTCACTCGAGCTCTTGCACGCTTTTCCAAAGTGTATAGAGCCTTTTTTGGAACAACGATGATCCTTTCGCCGACGGTGATATCGACCGGCGTTGACACAGTATCACTCAAGCTAATCTCGACAAGCATGACTGCGTTACTGCCCGTAATTAGCCAATTAAGGGGCTTGCAAATCCTCAGTGACTGAAAGTAATGCTCAGAAAGAGGGAGATACTGTTATTGGGATGCTTTAGAGCTATTGCCATGAAGAAATTTTTTTACTCACCACCCCAATACAATAAAGATTGAAGCTCACATAGAAAGCTCCGTACAAGCCTAGTTTAACACGCGCGTTTTGAGGCTTTCACTATCGCACTGTCGCTGCAATAGCTCGAGTATTTACTATTTATCTTATGGTGGCGTGCAAGTCAGTTCAACGAGAGATCGTTGTTGTTGTTGTTGTTGTTGTTGTTGTTGTTGTTGTTGTTGTTGTTGTTGTTGTTGTTGTTGTTGTTGTTGTTGTTGTTGTCGTTGTCGTTGTCGTTGTCGTTGTCGTTGTCGTCGGCGGCGGCGGCGGCGGCGGTGGTGGTGGTGGTGGTGGAAACGTATGCAATTGACAGAGGAAAACGAAGCATGGAGAAAGCTGGCAAGTGTCACCGGATGTGGCACGAAGCAGGTCTACTCTTCCAGAAGAAGGAATACATGAAAGAGAAATATAAACGATGGGAAGACGGGAAGGAAGGAGGAAAGGAATAACAATATAACAGATCACAGAAAGTACTGCAGCAGGAACTGAATGTCTATCACCGTCGAACGCACTTGTTACAAAAGAATGGTGGAAAAAAATATGCATGTGATATCTCGTTACTTGCGAAAAAGAAAAGTACGCTACAGAGGGTATGTGAAGTAAGTTTTTTTTTATGAAAGTAAGAAGGACTGCGATGACCCCCTGGTCGCGTCGAGACGCACATCCACTCGGATGCCGGCATTTATCGAGAGTCGCACACGTCGGCCAAGAAAACTTTAGTCCCTCGGTAGAGACGTTCGCTGTGCAAGGAAAACGGGGTGCGCCAATATCGGGTAACTGAATATACTGAAGTGAGACAATCAACAAGCACAGTGTTGTATAGGAAAGAAGATGAGGATGGTGGCGCGGGGACACAAAATAAAGAAGATGATGTTCAGGCATCGGATGCATCATTCCTCTGTATTCTGAATACAACATATTGGCGACGAGATTTCAACCCATGCAAGTGCAACAGTCCTGGTGATTCCTGCTGCATCACCACAATGAGCATTCCGGGATTGCAACCGCCACCGCCTTTCCTGCCTTCGCCTGGTCATCCGGCTGTCCCATGGGACCAGTGGAAGCAGGCCTTTCAGACGTACATGGTGGCTTCTGGAGCTTCAGAGCTTCCAGCCGAACGCCGAAAAGCTATCCTGCTCACATGCCTTGGTATGGAGGGGCAGCGGATCTTCTCTACACTGAAGCCAGCGGACTTGCAGTCTGGCTCCTCCCGCTACTAGTCCTTCGAGCACAGGTGACACCGGGTCGACGAATGACGCATATGACTCTGCAATCGCCCTGCTTTCGGATCATTTCAAGCGTTCAGTCAACGTCATCGTGGCTCGACAACGTTTCAGTCGCCGTGCTCAGCATGCAGGTGAGACAGCGGAAGAATACGTCTCTGCTTTACAAATCCTCATTGCAGACTGTAATTTCGGAAGCCTCGCTGATGAGATGCTACGAGATCAGTTTGTCTCGAAAACGACGAATCATCATTTACGTGAGCGGTTACTTTTTGAGGGCTCATCACTGACGCTCTCACGAGCTATAACAATTGCTAATCAGTACGAAGAAGCCGTGAGTCATGCTAAGGAATTTTGCGACGAGGCTTCAGTTCATCACGTTAAAACCGCGCAAAGCTCTTCTCGGTCTTCTGAACAACCAAATGAACGCACAACTTGTAATAAGTGCAAAGCCAAAGCATCTGAGCATCCCGTACAAGGTGCCACGAACCTTCGAGCTTGCTATCGTTGTGGAGCGACTGATCATCTTGCAAACAGTCCTGCATGTAAGGCCCGCAAGCGCCGATGTCGTCGCTGCGAGAAGATTGGCCACTTAGATTTTATGTGTAGGTCGTCTGGATATTCAGCTGAAGTTCGACAAGTTGATGACGACGACGACGCTAGCTCCCAGAGTAGCGGAAAAACAGTTTGTGTTGTCAATGGAAACAAGCATGGCATTTACACATCCGTTGCTGTGGAAGGTCACCCTATCTCGTTTCTAGTTGATACGGGATCTTCTGTCACTATCCTGACTGAAGAACTCTATCACCAGTTTTTTGCAAGCTCTTACCCTTTGAAACCTACCTCAGTGCAGCTTTTCGACTACTCCGAGTCCAAGATAAGAGTTCGAGGATGTTTTGTTGCTTCAGCTGCGTTCCAAGACAGAACTGCTTGTATTCTTCTGTATGTGGTATCTGAAGGCACCACTGTACTGGGCTTAGACGCCATTGCGGCACTACAGATGAATATTGAAGGTAAATCGCTTCAGTGCCTTGCATTAGCCTCCAGCACTCCTACATTACCAGCTGAGCTACGTTCAGAGTATGAACACCTCTTTGACAAACAGCTCGGACTTGCCAAAGGATTCAAACACAAAGTTAAGGTTCGTGATTCCGTGCCACCCGTTGCCAGCAAGCTACGACGGCTGCCGTTTACCCTTCGGGAACAAGTGTCGGCTGAATTGCAGAAACTTGAAGCCCAAGACATAATCGAGCGCGTTGACGCCTCTCAGTGGGTTTCTCCTATAGTGGTTGTTCGCAAGAAGGATGGTTCAATACGAATGTGTGTTGATCTGCGAGAGCCCAATAAAGCTATAATTGTTGACAGCTTTCCACTACCACAGACAGACGAGCTGCTGCACAGCTTAGCTGGCGCCAAGCGATTCTCGAAACTGGATTTGGCGTCTGCCTACCATCAACTAGAGCTCGATCCTGAGAGTCGTGATCTGACTACCTTCATCACGCACGACGGGCTTTTTCGTTTTAAGAGAGTATGTTTCGGTTTGGCTTCAGCCCCATCAGCATTTCAATAGATGATGCATCTCATACTGAAAGGGTGCAAAGGTGTACTTTTCTACATCGACGACATTATCGTATATGGTCGTTCTCGAGAAGACCATCTTTCAAATCTTCGCATCGTTTTGCAACGACTTTCTAAAGCGGGCCTGAAACTCAACCAGAAGTGCGTTTTCGACGTCACGGAACTAACGTTTCTGCGACATGTTGTGAATGGCAAATGACTCTTTCCACTAGCGTCATCTATCCAAGCGATGAAAGAAGCTCCGGCGCCTTCAAACATCAATGAACTTCGTTCCCTGCTTGGTCTGGCGGGATTTTATTCCAAGTTCGTTCCCCATTTTTCGGATGTTGTGGAACCTTTACGGGCATTGCTTCGAGGCAACGAGCCATTTGCTTGGACGCCAGCTGCCGAAGAGAGTTTCGTTCGTTTGAAATCACTGCTGACAACTTGCAAGGTTCTACATTTCTTTGACCCGAACCTACCCACCATCGTCACGACCGATGCCTCCGGGTATGGACTGGGCGCTGTGCTGCAACAAGATAACAAGGGAATTCTACAGACGGTTGCCTTTGCCTCCCGTACCTTGAGCCCACAAGAGAGGAAGTACTCTGCAGGCGAACGTGAAGCCTTAGCATGTGTTTGGGCCTGTGAACATTGGCACGTGTACCTTTGGGGTCGCCCCTTTGTCTTGCGAACCGACCACAGTGCTCTTGTCACCTTGCTGTCAACCAAAGGTGTTGGACATCGGCCATTGCGAATTTCACGTTGGTCAGCGCGACTTATTTGTTACAACTACACCGTACAGTACCGTACGGGAAGCGATAATGTGGTGGCTGATGCGCTCTCTCGACTGCCTTTGCAAGGAGAAACCAATGAGGTTGCCGAAGATGAGTTTGTTTGCCTTCTTTCTCCGATGTTAACCATTGCAGAATTACAAGCGGAGAGTGCATCTGACAGTACAATCGCAAAAGTCATGGACTTTGTTTTGTCCTCTTGGCCGGATAAAAAATCTATGGAAGCGGAGCTAATGCCATATTTTCATGTACGTGCAGAACTATCCATTGTACACGACTTGCTTTACCGTGGTGACAGGATCGTAGTTCCAGGTACCCTTACTCGTCGTTTGATGGAAGTCGCACACGAATCACACCCGGGGATCAGTCGTACGAAAAGCCGTTTGCGAGAGTTGTACTGGTGGCCTCGAATGGACAACCACGTGGAACAACTGGTTAAAACATGTGTTGTTTGCCAGTCATGTGACAAATCAGCACGGCCAACCGTAGCACCTATGCAACCAGTAGCTTTCCCTGACAACCCTTGGGAGAAGATTGCCATTGATATTATTGGCCCATTTGAGCAAGCTCCCATCAAATGCCGTTATGCAGTGACGCTTATTGATTATCACAGCAGACACTGCAGGACAGAATGACCGGCCAACCCCCACGGAAGAGCGCACGAGTTAAAAGAACTCCATTGAAGTTCAGGGACTATGCGTTACGCAAGCGATAGTTTTTTTTTTTTTTTTTTTGACCGGGAAAATGTTGTATAGGAAAGAAGATGAGGATGGTGGCGCGGGGACACAAAATAAAGAAGATGATGTTCAGGCATCGGATGCATCATTCCTCTGTATTCTAAATACAACATACAGACGTCATTCAACTTCTTGAAATCTCTATACTATGTTTCAGTAGTTCCGTGCACCAGAGCCAAGGCTACGTGACCATCGAGCGCAGATTCCTGCGAAGCGAGATGTAGTGCCAGTGTTCGGAACCCGTTGCTTGTTTTAATGACCCTAACAAGTGGTCTAGTCGGAACATGTTTACTTGGAGGCTTCTCTGCATGTTAGAGCTGCGATTTTTAAGCGAAGCTTAATAGGCTCACAAGTGCCGGTGGTGGTGGTGGTGTCACGCTGAAAAGTGGGCCGACCCTGGTGGTAGTGCAGAAAGGGTCCAAGCTCAATGGCACATATCAGGGACAAAAAGAGAGAAAGATAAAGCAAGAAAGAGAGAAGGAGAGAGAGAGAGAGAGAGAGAGAGGAAGAGAGAGAAAGAAAGAGAGAGAGGAAGAGAGAAAGAGCGAAAGAGAGAAAGATAGAGAACGAGGGAAAGAAAGAGAAAGAAAATCACCAGGAAGGTCAGATACACACACGACAAGCTTCGCTTACCCCCATTTTCTCCACAGGGGAAGGGCTGCTGATTTTTTAGGTGATTTTGCTTTGTTTTAGAGCGAAAGCTCTTCTACGCCATGTCTCGCGTCGCAATCAGCTTGAGCCGCCGGAGCAACAGCCGGCGTGCGCGAACCGCTGGAGTGCAAGTGTGGTAGGCATGCGCACTGCTATTCTGCACGCCCAGCGAGAACACTGCGTCCGTAACTTATATAATATTGTTACACGAAATACGAGAAGCACGCAATATGCATGTATCAATATTAATAAAAGCTAATAACTTCACTTAGACGCGATGAGTCACCAAATACGACTGGCGTAGTGTTGCACCACGTCGAGAGAGATTGGTAACGGGAACAGTCTTCGGAGATGCTCCCGCCGCTTCCGCGCTGCAGCGCTCGCCGCTAGCAGACGACAGGGCGGGGAAGGACACATTTAAGATGTGTTCGCGCTCCTGATTGGTCGAAGAGGCCTGTACCTTCCAAAGTGCTGCACGGAACTACTGAAGCAGAGTATAAAAACCATCGCTGACGTTCTTTCGTATCCCTGCTTTAACAAAAATGTTTCCGTATGGACAGGTGTCAAAGTAGATCGCCTGTGGAACAGTACGTCACGAGCGTAGCATCGGCCTTCTTTTCTCAAAATAGTCGCGTAAAGACATCCGTGCAAATGAATTTGTCACGGGAAAACACTTGACTTCATTTTCTACACCTTATTTTCCCGAATACCACCAAAAATACGAGAACATCCAGTTTTATTTCTCTTTTTATTTCATTATAAGAAACGTCCAGTCGTTTTTAATACTTAGCGCTCATCCAAGGTAATGAATTTTTTGCTCATATCGCGCTTTATGGTCACAACTGACCTGCACGCTTGGTTTGGTTATGAAATCGCTGATTTAAACTGAAGGACGTCTGCCCGATATTGCGACAGGTAATTGCAATTACTCAGTTCCACCGGCTCTGCGATATTGTCATCGTATCTTAAATGAACTCCAGCCTCTCTCCCTCTATACATGCGAAGCTGAAAACGAGGAAAGCACCGGAACGCGCTTTAATTAACGTCGCCACGCTATTAAGGTCCGCGTTCGACGCTATGCACGCTGCCGTAAAATGAGCCTATCTCCCCGAGCTGCGCCTAGAGCGAAGCCGGGGTTATTGAACGCTGTTTTAATTGCGTTCGTAATTTGATATTCTGATTTAGGCTGACCCCTGATTCATTTGTGATCTATTATAGGTTTTACCGGTCAGTGTGACGTAGGCTACGCTTTTTGGTTGCCCTGTCGACTCTCTGCGCGCCGTTTACTTCGCCCCGTTCGCTCTTGGGTGGGAATGCCACCCCATGAGTGATTTGAGTGAGCAGGCACGTTTGGTGTGTGCGTCTGTGCTGTGTACGTGAACGCGTGCGCGCGCAGGTGCTTCGGAGATGGACTGAAAAATCAGTGACCAGTGCTTCATGGTCCTCTAAACTGACTAGACATTTGTGGCGTTATTCTGTGAGCGTGAACGCATTTGCGTACGCATGCCCAAGTGTCTTGCGCAGCTAGAGTACGCAGAGTGCAACAGTTAAATATACGCGAAATATAGCCGCTTATGAAATAGCGATGATTTCCGCTGGTTACGTGCCGCTGTCCAACCATCTAGTTTGACGGTTGGTTTAATCCTGGTTCAGCCTGGTTTGTCAACAGTGCCACCACTGCCTATCCACCGTTTTTCTTTCTTTTCCCTCCTCTTTCGTACCCCCTTTGGCTCTTTCACCAGAACGGGCAGGGTTGTCAACCGAAGCTGCCATGCGGTTAACTTCTCTGTCCTCACGTTTATCCCTCCCTCTTTCTGCGTCTCTCCGCAGCCTTTGCAACACAACTTCCGACGCGCGTGAGTAGTACAGAAGCGGCGTTTGCATTGCCAACCCAATTACTCGTTTCTGCCGCGTCGTCGTGAGTTCAGGTTAGGCAAGTATATTTGCGCTGACGCTGCGAGATGCTCTCGTTGCCTGCAGAGTTTAGATCAACTAAAGTTATTTGTCGTTGCGGTGCTCAGGCGGCCGCCTTTGCAGCTAACTGCTGATTTCCGTGGCAACCAGGAAACGGGCCATCAAATTGAATTAACAACAGCACATGGCTTGCGCCCAAAATGTAAGCTCACATGCCATGAAACACACAGTAGTGAAGGGCTAGAACGTTATCTGCCGTGCAGTCAACGCTTCGTAAGCGCGTTACTACGTTGTTGCTTGGCGCCTCCATGTAAACAACGTTTTTTTCGCAAGTGCAAAAAAAAATTATTGTAGGTGCACGTCTGCGCAGGGTATGTGTCGGTATCGAGCGGAATGGATGAATGAGTTACATTTTCGGAAATTGCGGGGGCTTACGAAGAGGAGGCTAATCAACATAAACTCTGACGCAAGCGGTGCACGTGCTTCGGAGAGGTGGAAAGCAAACTCTTACCTGTTTCTTAGTCATACGAGTCTGTGTGGTGTTATACTGCGACCGCTCCATTGTCCGAGCTGCCATAAGCATTGATTATACTGAAGGTGACCACGTTTTTCGTGTTCTAGAGCCAGCTGCGAGCAACCCACGTGGAGCTTTTTTTTTCCGGCAACAGTGAATGCATGTGCAGCGCTAAATAAGGAGACATATTAGAAACAATTATCAGGTGTCAGTCTCTTGGCGGCTAAGCAACGAACATAAATCTCCGCAAGTGACGGAGCCCAATGTTGACCACGTCCTTACTCCTAGTTTCTTCGATGATAAAACCAGCCTGAGTTTCATAGTTTTACAGGTGGCCTTAGGTTGGGCAATAAATAAATAATGTTCACTTTTTTTTCTGCTCCATAACAAAATGGCATAATTTACCTAGCTCATTTACAGGTTTTATTGTTTGACATCACTTTAGTGCATGGATGCGCACTCGCACGAAGAAACAAGCAAGCGTAATTTTGACTACAGAACGAAATAAAGTAAACGCGACGCTTATAGCACACCTCGTGGCACCTACTGTCTGCCAATCTAAGGCTCCAACCAAGTGAATTTGAGACAGAGGTGACGCAGGCTTCATTCCAAGTGTTCGCGTAAGGTTGCTGGAAGATCCATGCAAAGAAACTCTTCTGCATTGAAGACCTCAATCGTAATACCTATGTAATACTGACGCACACGTACATGGCACATAGTTGGGACTCGTTTGTGTGCTGTCACAGACGCTTCTGAAATTGGGAAACAAGAAGCAAGAGCCAATATAACTGCGAATACTGGTCACGTGCATTGTTCGCAGTCACGGGCTACCACTTTGCAGGTCCGCTTCGCAGTGCACACTATGACGACGGTGAGAGAAAGGCTATCACGAGACGTCAAAGCAGAGGTATAGCATGACACGAGGCAATATCGTTCGAAACGAGCCCTGCTTTCAGTCACGCAAAAGGTACGCTCGTCGCCTCGCTGCCAAACACGATTAGGCCGTCCACGCGTGAAACTGCGATGTCTTCTTCCAGCATGTAGGACCTAGGGCCGTGATTGCCTCTTTGCGTGCACTACCAAATGTCGGCATACGAATATTTCCTGTCCCGTTTATTGTTTTTGTTTGTTTATTTCTCCAAGCAGTGTATTCGCCTGTTTGATTCACCGCTTCCGTATACAAGATCCTGATAGCTATGTGGCCATGGAAACTGAGGGCATTGTTCATTATAATAGGTGTCCTCGAGCGTGTTATGCACATATTAGTTGCTTGCACACTAACGAAAAGCCATTCGCTGGAGGTGTTTTCGCTTGAACTACAAACACCTCTGCATGCGCGCGGACCTTCATTGCGTAAATGCAGTTCAGTTCAGCCGTATGTTGCTGACCGGTGCATTTGAAGCTGGCACACTTACCTGGATTGCGCTCGCTTGCAGGTAATGCAGACAGTGCGTCCCGGGCTAGGACGAATTTTTCTTCAACTGGGAAGCTTCCTTTCAGATAAATCCGTACGGGTTTTCTTTGTTCCTTAGCGCTACAGTCGGGTGGATGAAGCGTTTTTGCTTTCATAAACATTCCACCACATTGCTGGCTTCCGTGTTGCTGATATAGCAGATAATGCAGTTGTTTTGTCAGGAGAGTGATTGCTGATTACGTTTAGTGTGCGCTTATTTGGTCTCGACACAGACGTGAAGAGTGCACTCCAACAATGCATCATTCCTGCATGCTGACGAATTCTAACGTTCGACGGCAACCAGATTGACCAAAAATGCAGGTTGTCCAAAGACGCAAAGAGAAGCGCCAACCGGAGATGGAAATTCAACGACGTTGAATGACGCTCTGCTCACGCAGGCCGTAACTCACATGTTGAAAAGAAATGATGGAGCATTTCCGACGATGTATGCTCGCTGCTTGCGCCATGTTTACTGAAGTGCACTTGAACACGCTGTGCTAGTTGCACTGCTTTTTTTTTCTCTTTTTTTTTTAACTGACACCTACGATCCCGCATGGGAGCCGATATGTCATTAAATCTAATATACTGTTGGGTGTTTATCTTCGCTTCTTTGGTGATCGGGCATCCTCTATGAACGCAGCGTGAAAGCTGAAACCCTCACTCAAGCACTGGCGCCATAGCTACATGACAAGGAAAATAAGATGCACAACCTAGCATACACACACATAAGTTTATTGGAGGCCACACTAGCAGAAACCTCCCGAGCGCACTATGACTGCTTTACAGCCGCCCGTCTTGCTCACTCATTTGCAGAACAGGGTAATTAGAGATCACAGGGAGAGGTCTTCGTCCTGCAGTGGACATAAATATAGGCTGATGACGATGATGATGAAGGTTCCAAGCGAGAAAAAAAAAACGTTGCCAGAGCAGCGCAACGTGTATTCAAAATATTGACACGTGCACTTGTTTATCTTTCACCGGTGACCGCTTTCCACCGGCTAACAAATGTTAAACGTTATCGCTCGGCGCAGGACGCGCCTGCATGTATCGGAAGTTTCTCGAACATTATCGATGCTTCTATCTGTTGTCTGTTGTCACCGACGCTTATGTAATCTGATTGTATGAGCGACGCGAATTGTGCAGTACTTTATGGAAAACACGTAGGCACGAGGGATTACTCTGAAGCCTTCGATGACTCGTCTATAAAAGCCGGCGCGTTTCGCCGCTGATCAGTTTTTGTCGACGACCGACGATTGTGTTGTAAAGTTAGTTATTTTCTTTGCTGGGAACAGGATCGCCCAATAAAGAGTTTGATCTTTAACAGTTTGGATTCTGCGTGCTTCCGCGTCACGACCACGCGACAATATAACTCATCACGGCTCACATTTAGCTCGGTATTTGTACACAAAACTTCATTCAAGACACTGAGTTCGCTTATTCCGATATTTTATTTCACTTACTTACTTCCACTCACATATTGCACTTAAATATTAAAAGTGCGCAACAATAACAGAGCTCAAACCTGAAAATGGTGTAATCTTATTGGTGCGGCTGTGCACTACCCAAAGTATACAGCAAAGTGGTGGTAAAGTCGCTAAGAAAGACATTAGCTTTAATTAATAACCATAAATGAAATTGTCCGATTGCAGGATTCAAAAAGGGGGGATCCCTAGCACAACAGCTCGTTTTTGCTTAGTCAGCTTACGTTTACTTCAGTTCATAGCGCCGCTACAGCTACGAGTTTTACACTTCGTGTAATGTTCTAACATGTTGCTATCGCATTCGTTGCTTTTCCTTTATGGCGAAACTGTAGGTAGGTAGGTAGTAAACTTAATTGAGGTCCTGGAGTAGTCAACCGCCGTTTTCATGGAGGGAGGACCACGGGCCGCTACCACGTCGAAACTGGGATATTTTTAAAATTTATTTGTGATCCATTGCTTTAATCGAATGTAATAGCATTGTTATTAATGTATTAAAGACCTGAATTGAAAGATACGTGTGTGACGTTCAGTGCATCGATGAGGTCACGTCGCCAGAGTACTCTCTGGGTGATGAACAAGAAAGCCGTGTGGTATTGTTCACTTAGGTTTTTTTTTTTTTTTTTTTTTTTTTTGCTTGTCCCTTGTATATGATGATTTACGATTCGAGCAGCTATTTTATGAACGTAGACTAGACGATGTGAAAGCGTGTGGCTAGCGTGTTGAACCGTCTAGCATTTGGTAGGAACAGCCTATTTTGTACACAAGCAGCTTCGTGAGCAAAGTGGAACGCTAGCATACTGAGCATGGTGCCCATTTGTTCCGGAAAATCGACGAGCATCTGCGGAACCCACGTTCTGTCTTTCACTGTTTCTTCCTAAACACTGCAGCGTGCCAGGCAAGACAATTCGCGCTCTAAAAAAATGCCTCAAATCAGATTAAGTGTGTCGACAAACACCGCAAGACCATTTGGAGGGATGAAGTCGACTACTTTTTTTTTTTTTTTTTTTTTTAAGGAACGGACATTTTTCTACGCCTCAAAGAAAGGACCCTTCGACGAAAGTCGTAAACACTGTGAATGAAGAAATACTGTGTCATGAAACACTTTCCTTTCTCTGTAATGGAGATTCAAGCTGCTTTAAAAAGAAAGACAAGGCGCATCATCTGGCTTTTTGCTTAGATGGTGCGCTCTTCGCAGGAAAGGCCATGTTTGCGCTATGACTAAGTGCGTCTATGTAAGCGTGACCGTGCACGCTTGGCAAATTATGGAATGCTGTTTTTCGCCCTCTGGCAATTACAACGAGAGCAGGCCGTGCACCTGTTGGTAGAGCCAAGGACACTTCTGTCAAATAAAAAAAAGGGAGAAAGGATAATTCCTTCCAGAACGAATGTGACACCTAATGATGAATTTGTTCGCCCACAAAGAGACGCGAAGATGCATGCGCGTTCTTTTTTTCAATAACCTTCGGAGTGTGGTCATTATCTGAACTGCCATAGCCATCAGAAATCGCGCGCTCAAACCAGCAGTGCCACTCATTCACGTATCCTGCTCAATTGATCGGGTTGAATATCGTACAGCAACACCAGGTTCAATAAAGAGGGGGGGGGGAGGGGGGGGGGGGGACGACCGACTCGAGTTTACCTTTTACTCCAACCCATGGTTCTTAAAGGGGCGACGAGCGTCCGTGCGTCGGCGCACGTGCGACAGTCTGTGCTTCGGCGTGCACCCAAGTCTGATTAAACAAGCGTTTTGGCATATCGCCTCCGGTATTAAATCGACAATCTGGTACAGAGCAGACGAACCCATTAGCTCCTGAGTCACCGTGGTTGGTCCTCGCTTTGTGACATCACACTTGCAGCGCCACCTTCACAACACAAGACACTATAAATGACTCGTCCAAAGCAGGAGCATCTGCAATGACTGACGAATGGTCAGTTCACAGAAAAGGAAGAAAAGTCACAAAATAATATCCACTGGTGAGCGTGAATTAAATATCTGAGACCGCTTGCATCACATATCAGAGAGTTTTAGATTAGGGGGACGCAAGCGTAGGGGCCCCCTAGCGCTTGCGGCTGCGGTACTGCGCACGCGCAGGCTGGTCTGCGCGTGCGCAGTACTGCGGCCCCAAGCGCTAGCGGGCCCCTACACTTGCGTCACCCTAATTGAAAACTCTCTACTGTCTTCAAAAGATCGTGGATGTGTAATGTTTCCGAAGAAGTAGCATTTTCCAAAGAGTGCAAAAATAGAGGATGTCTCGCAAAAGTTATCCTTTTATTTACTTGCTTTCTAACCAAAGTGTCTGTTAATTGTTTTTTAGCTATTACCTGCGAGGGGTGTCGTAAAGATCTCCGCGCATGAAAATGAGCGACAGCCTGTGTCAGAGCCTCTTAACTGCATCAAAAGCGTCCTTGCAAACGGGCTTCTCCGAAATAAGAGTGTATGTGAGGAGAAGCCCACTTTAGTGATTGCACTTGTTTACTGACGACCGACTGCCCATTTGATACGCTTTTACGTGTCTGTGTAACCTATGAATGCATAGTGACAACAACGGGTCAGCGTCGTCACAGAGAAATGTCGATATTTCAGCGGGGCTCGAGCTTGGACCCTCGTGATCTCGAGACCAGCGCTCAGCAACCTTGCACCCCGAGCATGTTGAGGATACGTAATGTGACAGGAGTGTCTCAAATGGCGACCACGTGGGGACATATTCACAGCGTGCTCTGCGGAGGTTGCCCCGGGGTTGTCTATTGAAGCTGCACTCACGTGTAATTAGCTTTGCTCGTCGAAAAGTAGACGCGGTGATTCCGCGCCGAAAGTACGTCGAAAATGCATTTTATGTCGTTTTTACATTCCGCCTCCTTAATAACTTGGCCGCCGCCGGAAATTGAACCCCCGCCTTCGCGCTCGTCAGCAGAACAATATAACAACTGGTCCACCGCATCATGTTTTAACATCATGCACAATGATAACTAGGAAGATAGCTAGGAAGACTAGCAAAGGGAAAGTTGTGGAGTGGTCAGAGTATCCATTAATTATGCCTTCTTGACCGAGCTGACAAAGTTTTTGCCAAGATTCTTCAGCGGTTAAGGTTCTCAAAGCTTCGATTCTATGCCGACGAACACCGATTGTGATTGAACCTAACATGTATGAACGGACGGACTAATGGGCTTGTAGGTGTGATGTTATCTATGAAATATGTCGCAAACGGGGAATGCAAGGCAAGGAGCACGAGGCCATGGTGTCAATGTCCTAGTATTTCCTGAAGTCTCGCATGCTCCATTCGCCCTAGTTTGTTCTTACTGTAGAAATTCGCATGAGCACAGACGTTTCGATGCAAAATCAAGAGTGCCACTCATGGGAATAATCTGTATGAAGCTTGGATTTGAGGCATGGACTCTTAAGTTATTCTCCCGTATTGACTGCCAAGCTTTTTTTTTTATTCCTCCTTTAAAAAAAATATTTTCTTGGAGAAGGGTAGGGGTTGATAATGGACGTAACTCAAGATCGCTCCGGCAGGTGTGTCTCGGTCTCTTCTTCTATTCCCTGAGAGAAAATTTCGAAAGACGGGAAAGGCTAACTCGCCGGAAATTTTCGGAAACAGCCAACGTGCGGAATAACTTCTGAGCAGACGGGTCCTTTAATAGAAGCGCTGCCGAGGTCGGCCCTGCTGTGCGGCCAGCAGGCTACGCACGAATCACTTACGCTGTGGTCCGCTCGTCTTCCCCTCGTTCTTCCTCCTTAAAACCGCGTGAAGCTCTCATCAATCATGATAAACAGTCCCCGGTTCGTGTTGAGGAACGTACGGGGACCGCCGTTGGGAACCTGCGTTAAAGGCTCCGTCGTTTCGTACGAGAAAAACGTTGCTGATTTCGAAGCAGCGAGTTCGCCTGCAGAAATATGCGAAAGGAACAAGACAACGCCTCCCCTCCCCCTCTTCTGCAAGAAAGAAAGAAGGAAAAAAAGCAAGAGAGAAAGAAATAAGGAAAGAAATAAACCTCCGGATCGCGTTGATGCAAAGCATAAAAATGCGCTGGAATAAATACGAGAGCAGCATCGCAGTTGAAAAGAGTTGGAATTGAAAGCCGGATGCGAATAATGCATACGGCGGCCTGGTAAATAATCAATGAGTTGCTGTCGCCTGCTTGCGCACGATGGCCTCCTTCGCTCTTCACTTTCGATTCTTAACTTGTATTTCGTTGCACTTTTTCTTTTCTTTTTGTCTTACTTTTTATTATTTTTTTTTGTCGGGTCTCGCCCACTCGACGAACACAAAAGGGGCGAGATCGTTTTTGCAATACCGCTCTCGCTTTTTTTTATCCCCTCTATCAGCGCTGATTTTCCACTCCACTTTAAAGCACGCACCTTGGATAGAACATGCTTTATATATATACTGCGTACATAATACAAGTGGTAGACTGACGTCACAGAGGTTTAGCGGTGTTGCTGTCGTCAGTTTTGCGGTAAACAAAAGATACTTTCCACGTGATCTGTATCTGTATTTTATAATGAAAGATTGGGGGAAAACACCGACTACACAAGATTTGGTTGTGTGAACGTTTTAGGCTCCCTGTACGAGAGCCTTATTGTTCGCAATTTATTTAAAATTGACAAAAAGGTCGCTTAAGCATGCCGTGTAACGTCACCCAGACACCAAGCTTATAATGGTCGCAAATTTATGGTCACGAAAGTTTAGTGCGTTATATCCAGTACATCTATCCTTTTCCCTGATGAAGCTATGGTTCGTCGTATTCAGCATCATCTTAGCCAAGAAAACTTGTCGTCTAAAGCCATAAGGGGCCGCGCTTCCTGCCTAACTTATGTCGAAAGAAGCGCAAGAGTGGAGTCGCAAAATGCCCCCTGCAAGTGCGCTTGCTGTCCCGACGCCAGGTAGCCGAGGCAGAGCACGAGAAGCTAAAATGTATATTCGCTGCTTTCAGACGTTCTCCGCGACGCTACCAAAATAAGATGCCATAGGCTACATGGCGTCGCGTGACGGAATGTTTTCTTCCCCTTTTTTTATTTCCTTGTTCTGTACATGTCAATTCAAACGCCTCAGCTGAAGTAGCAAGCCCTGCATATAGCGGAGCTGACGTTTTCAGCTTCCGCTAGACTCTGTTTACCTCTCTACGACGGAATGCTTCGCTCCAGTGTCTTCAACAATCCCATGAAAATGTGATTTGCGAGGGATCTCCAGCAAGGATTGACAATGTGGCCACACGGAATTGTTATCGATCTATCTTTTGTGTTGTTTATGTTCTTTTTTGCTCTCGTGCTGCTTATGTTTGCAATTTGTGTACGCTCTACAGCTGTATAATTCTCCCCTCCTGCCATAGCCCTAACAGGGCTGCAATGTGGGAAAATAAAATAAAATAAAAAATAAAAAAATCTGAACTAGTGTTTCCTCTCAGCCTCCGTAAATCCAAATTTGTTGGGAGTAGATGGTATAGTGATGACATTCACTGATTAGCAAAGAGAGAGAGAAAGAAGCGAGAATGCAGGGATGTTAACCCGGAAAAGCGTCTGGTTCGCTACCCTACGCTGGGAGAAGAAAAAAAATGAAATAAAAAATGCTAGAAAGAGAGAGAGAGAGAGAGAGGGGGGAGAAAAGACGTGGTGAATGAATGAATACCAAGCTGCTTGCGATGTGGCATAACGTTCACTAATGGTGTGTTAGTGAATGGTTTGTTTGATATATTTTAGTAGTTATTCGATGGACTCATCAGCAAAACGCACGAAGTAAGATGCAATAGGAACACATCATTAAAGAGGCGCTGAAATGAACTAGGTTGTTGATGCATTGTCGATCATCCAGGCAGGACATGGAGAAAAGGCAAGGACAGCGATAAATGCCCGCGGCACATCAAAGAACTTTTACTCGCGCTCATGCACTTATACTTAGCCATAGCAACAGTAACAAATGTAGAATACCAATGCGCATGGCCTCTTTGTCTTACGTAAACATGGAGCTCGTATGATACAGAAAGATCAATCGCCTATGGAAATATATCTAGCGAACCATCGCTATTCAAAGCACCGACACTGCCTTCCATCACACTGGCCTCACCGCATGTTCTTGCTTTTCTCCTACTTTTCTTACTTCTTTTACGCTACGGACGGCACTTGCGCCTTCGTGGGCTGCTTAAATGCACCAGTGGGCATATTAGGCCACAGTGTCCTGCATGGCGATCACCGGCAATATGCCGTGTTCTACTCATACTGTTCACGATAATAATCACGACTAACTAGCACAACAGCGTACTCCGCGGAGAGGACGGAACCGGCTCGCCGCTTCCGAGAAGATGAAAGAGCGATCGATAAGTAGCGTTGTTAGCGAGAAAAAATAAACAAACAAGCACGAGGTGGAATTGCGAACTCTGATCACTGCAGCGTGTCTGGACAAGCCGGCACACCCTCCATGTAGCGCGCACTAGAGTCCTTGACAAACGCGAGTGGTCCCGTCTGTCTGCACTCACATCATTAGCGCCCCATATTCACTGCGCCCCTGCCCCCCCCCCCCCCCCCCTCCTTCTATACTGCCCACCTTACAACTCCCTCCCATTCTCTTTCGGTTCTCACACGGTGAAGTTTTGCGCCGGGCCTGTCCCAATTTGCGCGCGTGCGTCCAGAGCTCCTTTGTGTCTGCGTTGCGCTTTTCTTGCACTGAGGGGGAACATTCAGTTAGCCGCACTATGCCGAGCGCGCCTTGAATGCTTTTTGCGGTACTTATGGTTGCATTGTTGTCTTCCGGCTGCTGCTCAGACGCACGCTCATTGTTAGCGAAGTCGAAATGTCCCGAACCGCGCAGTAAGGAAACGGCTCGAGAACTCGCGGAGAGGATCAGGCCCCTGCTCCGCCTGTCGCTTCGTCAAGCACGCGCTTCCTTGAAGGGATAATTAAACGGTTGTGTAAACTTTACCTGCAACTTCGGATAACAACTTCTCGCTCATGCTTGCTTTCTATAATGAGCCACCCCGCAACAGCAAGTTCGGCGCCGCACGCGGCAGGGTTAATACCAAGCCGCTAGCGATGCGGCATCACATTCGCATGGTGTATTAGTGAATCGTTTATTTCTGGTCTCGTTCTCGTCAACTTGTAGTTTTGAGCTTGACTTCATGAAGCGACGCGTTGCTAAAAAAGGTAACTGGAACGCCAATGCATTTCTCCGCACAGTTCGGGAATTAATATCTAGAAACTGGTGTCATACTGAGAATTCGTTCCAAATGGATCCGCCTCGCGAACTCCACGGCTAGAATGTGTAAATTGCATTATGGCCCATAAGGTAATAAGTTAAAAACGTAATTAGGAAAATTTTGTTAATTAGTTGATTACGCAGTTCAATTTTTCGTACAAGTAATGTCCGCCTCTTCGAGTAGACCAGCTCATGAGGATTGTGCTATCTGCCGCAGGCAAACTTTAACATTTTTTGAAAGTGTTCGCTGAAACACCCTGTATACTCATCGCAGGTCGCTGTCAATTCTCAGTGCCGGCTTTCCACTGAACTTAGCTGGTTAGACTGACTGAAACAACAATGCTTCTCCATTTCAAAATGTGGAGAGTTTGTAACGATCATTCATGTGATAAGTCGCTGCCCCGCTGAGCAGCTGCGCATATTCGGGCTGACTTCCCTGTGAACGCCTCCGTATTAGCGGGCGCGCCTTCGCGGCAGCTCTATATAGCTTCTGCTAACGTTGCGTGAAATTGAAGATGCGGGGGCTCTAATTGGCCTCCCACACTTCAGCGAAGCCACCTGCCGTTCTTCGCTACTCCCACACGACTTTCCTGTACCGCGCGCTCTCCCTCGATTCCTTTATTCCCATGTGGTGCGCGTCGTCAAGATTGGTCATACAGCGCGCACCGCTTCCTCTGACAGGGACGCGGCCAATCGATAGTTGCGTCTTTCGCGGAACAGCCGGCGTGTGATATGTACCGCGAGTAATAACGAACGGCGAAGCGATCGGGCTGCCGGGGAGAAACAAGTTTTGACACTTGGCAACGCCTTTTTTCGCTCTTTCTATGTGTTAGCGGTAACATGCCCCGAAGCGACGTGCCGGTTATTAAACGCGCCACGTATAGTGCTGCTCAAAGTCTCGCAGTTTAGAGAGGATACTAGTGGTACTTTACTTGAACTTGTCTATATCTTTATTTTTTAGCCTCGTCGATGCGCAAAAGGCCATGCGCTTTCGTATCTCTGACTTTCCAAAATGACTGATTCGCGACTGGAAGCGTAACCTTGTAGAGTTTGCAGTCAGGTTCTGTGGGCTCGTATACGGTAGGCTGCTCATTTCTGGGTATAGAGGGCGTCTTAGCCACATGAGTGTCTGAGACAGGTAGGACATTAGGCCATGTAACAACGAGCTTGGTGGCGCAACCCACCATCCCGTTCTAAAGGGGACGCTGCTAGCATCCATCCATCCATGCCATCGGCTCCTCTCAGATTGCTGTCGCTAAACAGGGGATGTCTAGTTTCATACCACCTTACTTTCACGTGGAGGGCATCTCAAAAAAGAAAATAAGCGTCTCTCATCGAAACCCCGTTGGCGTTGAAAGAACATAAATTGTTACTTAAAGGGATGGAAACAGGAAAGTAGGAGGTTCACAAAAAAGTCGCAGTTTCGCCCGAAAGGCGAAGCATCGATTGCGATAGCAAATTAGTAGATAGCTATACAAAGTAAGGATAGTAGTTTTATCGGCTGTATAAACTTGTAAACATAGGCACACTAACTAAATTAACAAGCATGGTGTCACGCGTGCACAAGCAAACATGAACGCATCTCACTCGACTGACCGCGGTAACTCGCTTTCAATACGCTGGAGTGAGTAAGCGCAGCGGCAGCAGCGAGCGAATTGAGCTTCGTGCCGGCGCTCGCATCAACGCGATCTTAGCCGCGAAAACACAGGGAGGGCGGACTCTGTCCCCGCCGCAGATGGCTTTCGAGATACAGCCGCGAGCGTGGGCGCTCGCGGTGCGGGACGAGCGGCTGCCCCGGAAAGCGGTGGTCCCGGGTTCGAGTCCCGGACCAGGACGAATTTTTCTTCAACTGCGAGGCTTTCTTTCGAGGAACCCGGTTGGGTTTCCATTGTAGCAATTGCTACATTTGGGTGGAAGTCTCAGTTTCCCTTAAATGCTTTCACTCGTACGGCGCGCGGTGACGGTGTTATCGCCCGTGTACTTTATAAGGAACCTCAAGGCGATGACGACGGATAAAATTTACCTCGAGTGTCCCTATAATTGCTATTGCAATAAAATAACACCGGTTTCTACCCTGCATAAGGGCGGGGGGGGGGGGGGGGGATAAGGAATTTTAAAAAATCGGCCCACGCGTATATGTGTGAATCGGTAATAAGCGAAGATATCCGATGTTTGCTGAAATGTCTTCACCTCTTCTTCATTTTCACTTTTATGCAGCTCGACGCCCCTCGCGCAGTGCACGCTATTTTTTTTTTTTTATTAAATGTATTTAAGGAGAAGTTGGTGCCTATATGTGGCGCCGGCTACTGTCCCGTTTCGTACCCTTCCCGTCTTCCTCCATACTCAACGGCTTTTGTTGCCGATTTTTTTTTTTTTTCATTTCTCCGTTGCCAACTTCACTTCCTTGCCTCTTGTGCTGCTAGTCTGCTTGGTTCACAAACCCATTCTGCGTTTGTGCTTGTCAAGTCCGCTGTTTTCCTTCTCTAAATTGTGCTCAAAAGCCAGCCGCCATTCTAGGTGATTGGCCAAACGTGTTCCCATGCATACAGTGTCCCACGTTGTCTCTTCAGACTCGTACCCAGTGTTACATAGCCAGTGACCTAAGTTGTCTGTCCGGGCATATAACCAGCAACACATACCTAGTGGCACATACCCATAGTTGCCCAAGTAGTATACGTGGCAAGACAGCAGTCCGAAGCCTTAAAGTGGGAAGAACAGCAATCTTCGCTTTAGATAGGAAGGTATAAAGGTGAATAGCGATACATAACTCTGCGCACAAAACTCTGACGCAACAGACGTCACCATCAGAGTCGATCTCGCAGGCCCGTATACCTCAGGAAGCGAACTAGCGCTCTTGCTGCCGTTTACGCGTAAGTTTCAAGTAATATACGGACGTGCCTATATCGCTTAAAATGTTCGAAGAAAGATTTTGCGCTTCTGTACTGTTCTTGCTCAAATTTCGCAGAAATATCGCATTTTTTGAGTCTACGTTGTTCAGTGCAACGCTTGGCACAGTTAATCACCTGGTTTTAAAGAAAAACAAATGTAAAGTTGCCTTCGTGTATTAGGATGCAAGTTGCTGCCGCGAAGGCAATAGTATAAACTTGTGTCACCGCACTCCGGCAGCTGCAGAAAGTAGCCATTCATGGAAGGTTGCTGCGTGTTGCCCGCTCCTCTGGAACGCGCGGAAATCCTCCCTGAGCGGCTGCTTTCTGCAGCTGCTGGCAGGCGGTGACACAAGTTTATGCTATTGCCTTCGCGGCAGCAGCTTGCATCCTAATACACGAAGGCAACTTTTGCATTGAAATTTGTAGTGACTCGCCTTCGTTGTCGTGTTTAGTTTGTGATTTTCTTTTGCTCTCGTAAGTGTGAGTGTCGGTGCGCCCTGAAGTATTCTTTAATGTTTGATTATTCTTTTTTTAATCTACATCCGATTTATTCTTTGCATATAAGTGAAATTGACTAGCTGTACTCGTACTGCTTCCAACCTCACCAGTTCAACTCCATTTAACCCTATACCTACCTAGAGGTATTTAATATTAAGAGCTGCAAGAGTTCTCTTGGGTCCACTACTTTTGGGGACGGCGCTTTGACTTGCTCGAACTCAAACATTCTGACCTCTCCGAACCGTCGTGGTACTTCGTACTTAAATAACATGGCGAGACTCAATGATTATCAATACTTACATTTCAGCAAAGGCTACATTTATAAGTACAGGGACACCTCTATTGAACCCTGAAGAAGTTTCGGCACGCCTGGCATACTACTCCGGATGAGAATAATGAGAAATGAAATGATACGCAGTGTCTCGCCGGAAGGGTAAAGGTGCCTTAGTTGCGCGTCACGCGCAGGCCTATGACCTACAACGCGTACTTGGCCCACGGACTGGCGCTGCAATGGCTCAGTTTCTCAATTGAAACGATGACAAAACGGAGGGGACAACAAAGTAAGAAAACATTTTTATCGCAAAAGCGCTTTACGGCAAGGTCTTCCACGCAGCCTATACTCAAATGTTGTCGACGGAACGCAAGGTCACCAGCAGCGCACATTGGAATCAATGTTCACGTTTAGCTCGATACGCTCGATTTATGCCGAGGTTACGTGCACATAATCATAAAGCGCACAGTCTTTCTTGGTTCGCCTAATTTACTTCTAAACTGTAATAGCCATAGCTTCTCTGTTTCTTCTTGAAATCATCTCTTGGTCTCTCTTACGCTATAATCTACCACGATACGGCGACGAGCGCGTTCCCTCGCGCCGACATCGGCCCCGTCTTTGCGCAGCTATACTTACGCAACCCTTTGCAAACGCCGCTGGCTGAGCAGGAGTGCTTCGGGCTGGACGTTATCGTCGGCGTAAACGGCGCCGCGCCCGATTCTGGCCAGAAACCATTAGAGAGGATCGAGCCCAGCGAGAAACGACTTCGATCGCGCGCCCGATGGGTTCTCCTGCCAGGCCGTATCACCGTTCGGCCGTCGACGACGACAGCGGGAGCTGCAGCCAAAAAAAAAATAATAATAATAAAAAAGGAGGTCGTGCTCTTCCTGCGCTCTCCGCGGTCTCGTTCGAACGAAACGGATGTTATGCCGATGACTGTCGGCATTCCGCGCACGCACGACGCGTGCATTGCCCATTCCTCGCGGGGAAATTAGGGAGCGTCTCCATGGCTTGTGCGAACAATTGCTGCGGCATTGGAGAGCTTGGCGTGCTCGCGTTACGGCTACGGCTTTATTCGGGAGCGTGCTGGAGCCCTTTGATGACCATACATATGCATGTTGCGAGGGAGTCAGCCATTAACTGCAAAAAAAAAAAACGCACAAAGCGAGCAAACTAAAGGCACGGACGGATAGTTTTATTTCCTTAAGGGCCCCTGTGTTACGGGTATTGCATCAGAGGTTGGGTTCTTTAATTATAACCATACGCTGTATGGCCGCTCTCATTATAACCAAATCGCTTTATTCGATATATCGTATTGCTCGAAGTTTCTCGTGGTCCAGATAGTATAGGGCACGCATTTTAGACAGTATTTTTCGAAGCGCTGCAGCGCAAGTCTCTTCGCACTTCATACTAAACTGCAAATCTGCAAAATACCACTCGGTGGCGCATCAGCGATAACTCGATCTTCGCGTTCTTCTTTCGTATCTATGAGAAGTGCTCCTCAGGACTAACTGTTGTCACGTCACGATAGCCAACGCGCGAGGTAGCTGTTCACTGACGTCAACAGAATTTCGCCACTGGCATGTCGACGCTACTGAGTACGACTTTTGTTTCAATGTGCATTTTACGAGCTCCCGCGCCGCTGGAGTGCCCAGCCCGCAATACTTTGGCTGTGTTGGTGCCTCTCCGCTATTATCGTAAGATCAATTATAACGAAGTCCATTTCGTGTCCCAATGTCTTAGTTATAACGAGGGCTTTCTGTATATTCAGTTCTGCGCACCGCACATAAGAAAAAAACCTGTCACGAAATTAGGTGTCCCGCAGCACACTGCAGTAGCCTAAAAAACAAAAAAATAGTATAAAACCTTACATAAAACGAACTATGTTGCAATTAAGAAAGAGTTATAGTATTGTAGGAGCCGGATGGGGGCGCTCCCGTAAGCCACGCTTTCTGTAACCGTTAAAGAACCCCAGGTAGCCAAACTGATCCGGAGTCGCATTCATTACGGCAATTCAAATAGCAGCCGAGTGTCATTGGGACTAAACTCGATGTATTACGACGTACTGCAGCGCATGTTTCATGCATTTCCCTTTTCATAGAAAGCACTTTGTCATCTCTTCTTTAGTCATTCCCGTAGTGCAATATCAGCGCCAGCGGATAAATATTGCGAAGACCTTTTCGACGGAAAAGCGGCAAATGAGATGCTGCATCTGAGTTGTCGGTCATGGCAGACCACTGCGTTCATATTGTGCGGGCAGCGGTAAAATTTTCGACCTCTGAGAAAAGCAAAGGACAGGTGCGCTTCGCGATGCCATTACTGTCACACCCCGCATCAACGCATGTCCGAAAAAAATAGAACAAGAAAGTTCCACCAGCGCTGTGCACTCTGCAGTTAATTCACAGCCGTAGGCGCAGCCGTAACGGCCAAGACGTGCACCACCACCCTTTCTTTTGCTATATTGACAGCCCCGGTGATAGAGGCTATACAGGCGGTACAGAAAGCATAATACCGCACCACATCGCTAGTCACGTTTGCTCGCCATCTGTATGAAAAGTTTGGTCATTGGGCACTTGGCTAGTCGCAGCTACGTGGTTCATCACTTTTACCCTCGCTTTTCATTTTTTTTTCTTCCTACTTAGTTGCCCAACCGTACTTAGTTCCTTATTTACGTATTGCTATTTGCTTGGGCCTGTTACACTTGTGTTCGCGCTTCTATCCGCGTCGTTACGTTTCTATGTAATTGTTATGTTTTGCTTATCCGTCTAAAAAATTGTCGGAAAAAAATAATTATTCGCAACTCGAGCGCACAAGCTAAAACTTGGCGTTGGGCTCTTTCCAGTGCGCAATGCCAAGTTTGGACTGCAGTCCTAAATTTCAGGCTACCCGTATAGGCAGCGAAGAAAATTGGTTTTATAGCCGAAACACTGCTTCGTATAATTATGCTCACGGTTGCACATCCCAGGGCAATCGAGAAATCGTGTCTCCTTTTCCTGAACTCGTCTGTCTACACGTTATGGTCAGCGCGTCTTTACTCTCCCTTATCCTCACGACTTCATTTTACGGCTCTTAGAGACAACGCCACCTTTCCTTTTCTTCTTATATATATATATATATATATATATATATATATATATATATATATATATCCTTTATTTTAGTTACAATGATGACGAGTGTTCTGGTAGTACCACACTTCGCGTGCCACCAGCGCACGGGAAACGGTAAATCCCACGTTAAGCGCCCAATTCGCTCAGCGCGGGGCCAAGCGAGATGCAATGAAACCTCTTCCCTCGGAGGAGAAGTGGATCAATCGATTCTCTGCGACCATCCAGCAGACAGCTTACGCAATTCAGGCTTGCGTAATTCGTCTATTTAGGTGACCGTGCCCGGATCCTATAGGGACGTCCAGTGCCGTGGAGACACAACAACCCCCCGCGTCACGGCCAGGAAAAAATAAAAAGAGAGAGAGAGAGAGGAACTAAGTGAAAGTAAGAGAAATCGAGCGCTGCTAACAATGGGTCAAGTGCGCTATAGGCGGTCTGGTATAAGCTGTGAGACGTAACTCACTTGAATCGTAGCAGTGTTGTCAATGCCATGTGTGTTGAGAGTTGTTTGCTTTTGGAGCATAGACCAACTACATCTTTTCTTCGTGCCCAAAGGAGTAGCTGAGATCATTTTTATGACGACGGGATCGCTTTAGTTGTAGACGTTAGTGGCAAACTAAAAAAATAAATCGAGTAAGAATGTAAAGGAAAAAGTGGCAACTAAATGCGCGTTTGATGTCTTCTGTAAGCACTTTAGGTTTAGGTGATAAAGCTTTTGTGCAGCCGTACAAAATCTTTTTCCCGACTTGCTGCGAGTGGCTCGCATAGCTGTCTAGCCGGGGCTGACGCACAAGGGGGGAGATTTTACTGCAGTGACACAGAAAGCCTTAATAATTTTTTTTTCAGCGAGGCAAATTACTTGTATGTCATGCATGGGGAGGGGGGTAAGGTTGTCGCTCGAAACGGAGTGATGGTGACGCTGCGAAGCAGAGAACGAAAACGTTCGTGAACAAGAATCTTCTTTCGGAAAGAACCAAAAACGACTTTCTTCTATCCCAAGATCGAAGCGGTAAGAGCTTCACGGTAACACGACCGGTTGTGCTGCACACTGACCGCATTCGAGCTTCACGGTAACACGACCGGTTGTGCTGCACACTGACCGCATTCTGTATGCTATCAAGTTTTGATAACTTCAAATGCGGCCATAAGTATATATATATCAGCACCACGAAGCCTTCAAAGATAAAAGATCGCACCATGGAGTACTTATTCCAGAAATAAGTAACACAATAAGCATTTATCTCTTGCTCGCACTTAGTATACTATAATCTACCGCAGGGCAACTAACCATACTGCAACGGGCTTTCATGTAACTCATATAATGTTAACAATTTACACTTATCTAGCTTTAAAATACTCTTAAAATGTCCGTATTTTTAACTCAGTAGCCTAGAAATATTTTATAAACTGTATTCAGGTACGATCTCAACTACATTGTAGCGGTAAGTTTCACTCAATTATTAAGTTACACTTGTGAGCTAAATTTTGGCCGATAAGCAGTAGCGAGAGAGTAAATGATCGCCATCTTAGATGCAACGGAGTGTTTCTTTAACTTATTTTACATGTATTCTAAATGTACCACCACACACAGCACTAGCGAAGACGTGCACATTTGCGTTATTTTCGGCATACTTTAAGTCATCACAAAGAAGGAAAAGATTTTGTTTTAATTTTTTTTTTAGTTCGTGGCAAATTTGAAGATTTGTGGCGCATTTGCTGCAGTGCGCTATTTTCAGTCAAACGGAAAGAGATATCCCTCACTCCGTCGTGAGCATTAATAGAAAAGCAGCATTTTTATTCGTGCAAACAAATTGATATCCAACAATTTTGTCAATGTACACAAGGCCTGTATTCTCGATAATAAAGTTCAAGCAGGATTCTCAAACTATTTTTTTCCGTGGTGTTTGCAGATGTTTTAGAACGAACTCAGTTTTACTTTTTTTTTAATTCCTATTTCATAGTTCGAGCTCTTGTTTTCAGTTATCTCCCTCCTCCTTTTTTCTACGTGTTTCTCTCTCCCGAGGTATACTCAGTATTCGTACGTGGAAAATATCGAACTCTGCCAAACTGCTTGTTTTTCGTCTTCTTTTTCTCCTTTTTTATTACAACCTTAGGCGGCGACTCATTCATATTTATGCAGGCGAGCACTATTGCGTAGAACGCTCGTTTTCGTAGCATCTTCACAATCACAAACAGGAAATTTCGCCGACGCAGTAAACGAGAAGGCTTTTGGTGTATCAAGGAAGGTCTAGAAACTCGATTACTAAAACAAATATTCCTCTGTGGAAACCTCCTAGCAGTGTTCCCTAATATTTCCTGCTATAGCAACCAGACGCTGCGCTTCCCGCAAGCTTTGACGGAAGTATGCGGGAAATGCGTAAGCGGCGAACAGAACAGCGGCCCGTCGACGTCGGTGCCTGTTTTTTTTTTTTTTTTTGTGCACCATCTTTCTAGCCTTTGCTTTCCTTCACTTATTATCTATTTCCTTCCCGTATCATAGGTTCTAACTTCCCCCTTTTCCTTCCTCTTCCCGCCAACTAACTTTGTTTCCTCTATTTCCTGTCACTGTCACTCCTCTCGCTCTTCTTTAGCGTTCCACTCTTCCTTCATTTCGGAACCCTTCCCCTTTCCCTATATCCTCCCCCGGATATTATTTATTCCTTTTTTTTATTTACGTAATAGGAAAAAGGTGCCGCGATGATGCGGTACCAGCTGCTCCTTGATTCGTGTTATGTAAGCAATGCGCACTCGAAATTTCTGCAGACTCTTGCACGCTTCGTATTAAACAGGCAGCTTTTGTAATGAAGCGTGTGTGTTACCCACACGGGGATGGCGTTAAAAGAATGGAATGCCAGCTCTTCCAGCACACCATCTCTTTAGAAATAATGTAAACGTCCAAAGCGATAGCGTGAATGAAAACTGTTGCTACAATGAATACAGAACGCCTTTTCTACAGCAGACACAACCACATTTAAGAACAAAAAAAATATAGCAGTGCAAGTACAAACACTGGCAGGCAGGGACAGGACACCCTGTTTATCCGGAGTCGTGCACATTAAGAGATTTTTTGCACTGGCTAAAACCTTTCAATTAGTGGCTGCATACTATTTTCTTGTCACGTCCATCTCTCCATTCCCTTTCCATGCCCTACTTCTTTTTCTTCTTGCCCCTTTTTCTTTTCCTCCCAATACATTCTCTTATCATCCCAATTCCGTCCTCTTGTTTTCCCTTCCCCGCCCACTGCTGCAGCTCGGAGGGACCACGTTTTATGACTCTTCTATACGTGTGCTATAAAAAATCAGGAGAAAAGAGGAAGACAATGCCATGGATATGCACTTACGCAAAAAAAAGGGTCACCTCCCTCTTTTCCCTAAAGGCTCCGCGCCGGTCGTCATCGTCTGCAGCGGTATACTATACAGCGCCCCCTTTTTTACGACTGGCGCGTGAGTGGCCCCCCGTGACGTGCGCGTGCATTAAGTTGCGCGAGCCAAACCGCTTTGACACCACCACGTACTTTCCTTTGACGGGCCGTTTAGAGCCGCTGCGGCTTCGACGCCAACCCGTGCTTACAGAAGCCACCGGTTTCAATCCGCCTACCTCTTTCCTTTCCGTATCTCTCTGCCTCTCTCTTTCCCTTTCTTCGCGCGTGTCTTTTCTACGTCGTTAGGCCAGCGGTGTGCCGGTAAACTAAGCGTATGTGTATTGTATCGTAAATAGAACTTTACTCGCAGACTGTATACTCCGTACGCGTCGTCGAGTTCGCACGCGTCTGTATAAGTGCGATTGTATGCACGCGAGGCCGCGACGCGGAAGTCGTCTACGTCGACCGCACGAGTCAGACACTCTTTGTTTGCTTCGCTTATTAGCCGAAGCTTCAATTGACTACGACAAGGCGGGATGAAAACAAAACTTGACAACAGCAGCTAGCTATACCCTTGCGCTCCTGGTGCGCGCTCGTAACACGGCACGTAAACGGTTCAGCGCTAGAGGACGGTTAGCAAACAC
This sequence comes from Dermacentor silvarum, assembly GCF_013339745.2. Lineage (NCBI taxonomy): Eukaryota > Metazoa > Arthropoda > Arachnida > Ixodida > Ixodidae > Dermacentor > Dermacentor silvarum. The sequence continues at coordinate 148,719,233 of NC_051159.1, read as the reverse complement.
GGCGTCGTGAAACGGAAGGTGCGACTCGAACAAGGATATCTTTCTCAGCGACGGCCAGGAGACTCCTAAGCGCAACATTGTTTCTGCGGTACGAAGTCAGGACTTACTCGCCCAGCTTAAAGCAGCTCTGAGATTTTTGTAGAGCATTTGTATAACATGAGCACGCTATCTCTGAGATTCACGCATTTCGGTCGTCTCTGGTCGCTACGCTCTGCAGAGCACCGTATTGCAGAATAAAAATTATCGCTGGTTTCACACCATTTTAGTGTTATACGGATTCTCGCGGTAAACTCATCGAAGTGCGGGAAGATTTAATATGAAAATAACCTGTTCTTGAGCTGGTTTTGGGTTGATACTCGGTGACTCCGTTGCTGCGCAAATAAAACAAACGCAAAGAACAGAAGACTGAACAGCACTGGTGTTATGTAAAATGACTCACTGTATGAGAAAGGGTAACTCAAAATAACTTGTTCTTGGGCAAGTAGATTGATACTTGGTGAAGCCATTGCAGCTTAAGTAAGACAAACACGCACAAAAGAACAGAAGACCGGGACACCACGCGGCGCCAGTGATGTCCGATCTTCTGTTATTGTGTTTATTTGTGCTACAGTGAGTCACCAAACAGTGTATTATGCGGCGCCCGACCTTCTAAATATAATGGCGGAAATGGAAACACTACTCTCGGCTCGAAATAGCAGCTAAGTAGGCAGCAATAAACTTGTATCTTGCTTCTTACAACAACGCACCTTTCGATCGAGATCAAATATAAGGTGCAATGTCACCGGCAAGGTACAGCTATATCAAGTCCGCGGAAAGGCCTTGCAAGATAACTTACATCGTTATTTCTGCGCGTCGGGCGTTGTAATGCTTTCGAGCGTAGAATTTTCTTTCTACCTAGTTTTCTCACGCTGTTTCTTGAGCTTGTATTTATGTACTGGGGCGACGCACTAGATTCAAGAAAATAAGAACAACTCTGCTCACTGGAATCAATGGCAATTAAAACTATGAGTAATATGAACAAACTGGATATCTACTTTCCGGTTAACCTCCCTGCACCCACCGTGGTGGCTTAGTTAACTAAGGCGTTGCGCTGCTGAGCACGAGGTCGCGGGATCGAATACCGGCTGCGGCGGCCGCATTTCGATGGAGGCGAAATGCAAAAACGCCCGTGTGCTTGCGTTGTAGTGCACGTTAAAGAACCCCAGGTGGTCAAAATTAATCCAGAGTCCTCCACTATGGCGTGCTTCATAATCAGAACTGGTTCTGGCACGTAAAACCCCAGAAAGAAGAACCTCCCTGCTTTTCGCATCTCATTTATCTCTCTCTCTCTCTCTTTGGTACAGAACAAACCGGCAATTTCAGCGCGCAAAAAAAATTGAACGGGAAACACATTACAAGAAGAAGGAGTAAGCATTGTTAAGCAGTAATGCTAGAACTTGAAAGAAAGTACATAATACAACACTTCGATTTATTGAGGGTGGCGAAAAACCAACATGACCATTACGAGTGCATAACGCGAATGTTTAAGCTTTAGATGTGGTGAGGGCAAGGCATTTTCACTCCCGATCTCAAGCTCGTCGAATCGCTTGGGGTCTGAACGTCCCGCTTCCTTCATGGCAAACGCCCGCGCCACCATCGACTCACGAAAGGGAATGCTAAGCGTGACCGCACCACGGCAAACTTCCACGATACTGCGGGCGCAATCGATGGGCTCCGCCGCCCATTTTGCACGGAGAGAAACACCATATAGTGGTGTTTCAGGGGACAGAGCTTTGATGGTTCAAGACGGTCAAACCTGACCTTCGCTTGCGAGCCATCAGGTCAAACTGGGCCGCAACGTCACTGGTGACGAGTGCCATTTTCGGCACCCGCTACCTACCTAGCTGGTCGTGCTATGCACACGGTCATGACTATTGTGATAGTACTGACGGTTAAAGGGGCCATGACATGGACACTGCGGATGGCGACGCCGGCGATGATGACGCAAAACTGAGGAACGAGCTAAGAAACGCTAATACTATAAAAAACCAGGACAAACAAATCTAGTTCTATAAATCAGTCAGGGGTAGAAGAGATGACGATTATGATTATGATAATTATGATGATGATGATAACTAAAAGTGTTATTTTCCTGGTGACACAGGTTCGATGAGAGATCCCTGCTTCCAGACCGCTCTACAACCGTCAGTTGAGCAGAGGTCTCCTCGGAGGATCTCGTGAAGGGACAGCGAGCGGGCGTGCCGCTTGGCCCCTGTCGAAGGGGGCCGGAGCGGCGTCCCGTCCCTGCGGGGGTCAAACCGTCGCGCTGGTTGCGGCCGCCATGAAGAGGGACGAGGACTCCGAGTCCGCGTCCCTGGTCGGCCGCGAGAACCCCGGATCGTACACCGAGGATGCCAGGCCGACACCGACCATCCGGGAGACCGACTACGTCGACACCGACGTGCCGCTCCTGTCGCAGTTCCACGAGGATGCCATTGCGCAGGTGAGCACTGTGGGGCGCCTCTCGCCCGCTGCTGGGCGCCAGTTGTGGGGAGTGTGGATTCCCGAACACAGCTGTGGTCCTAAAGAAAGACAGCGACACCACAAGCAGCCAAGGGTTAATTTTCCTCCCAGCGAAGCCCGTCATCAAAATGCGGCCGCAATGGCCAGTATCGTTTACTCCTAGTGCGAATTTAACTATTGGTTCTTGCTGTATTTTGGGGTCTTTTAAAAGTGGGCTGCTCGTGTTGTCTTCTGTAATAAGTTGAGTACATCTCTGGATTGGTAAGCTTCCCATGTGAACAGACTTTTTAACGTTCAGCTTACGTAAACAGGAATAGCTGGCACATCGATTTGAATGGAACCTTACAAGGTTACGGAGAAATAATTGTACACCTGCTTCATTCACAGGCTGGGGAAGGCCTGTTCCAGTGGCTGGTGTTCCTGGTCTGCGGACTGGCGCTGGCCGCGGACTCCATCGAGATCATGGTCATCGCCTACGTGCTCCCATCGGCCGAACGCGAGCTCTGCATGGACGACGGACGTAAAGGATGGCTCGGTAAACGTCCCCTATGACTATACGTGATGACTTTAGTGGCAATCACAGGCTTGCACGAGAATGGCGCTCAGTGTACGAGTAATTGCAGCTTTGCAAGACCACATCTGCACAATTTCTCGGCAGCATCATTTAGGTGTACCTGGCACCTCTGAGAACTGACTCTGCTTACGACAGCTTGCATAAAATTCTGAGAATCCCAGAAAGGCAATGAAAATTCTTTGCCGTCAGAACTGCCTGGTACAACGCTACTGCAACTTCGCTTGAATCGTGCTTGTTTTGGTTCTTCGCTCGTAGCAAATCAACCACTGATGTCAGGAAAATAATAAGAAAGCACGTGCTACAGCGCGAATGTCAGTCATGTAAACGAAATGCCAATTTTGAAAGTAAGTAGAAGTAAGCGCGTCGCTAGTACTTCTATCACGCGCCTTTCTCTTTCTGGCTTGGATCGCAAGCTTGTGACACACCAGTCAGCTGCGAGTTTCGGGTGACGAAGCGTCCGGTAAACTATTTCGCTACTCAATTTCTCCTTAGATTGAAGCCAGCCAGCTGGACCTACGGGTCGATGAGCCATTTGCGCGCTGAGTTCCTGTCTTCTTGTATAGATCAGGAAGGAGTCGGTCCTTGTACGCGAACTTTCTTCACTGCCTTTTCTGCTTTTGTTTTATTGTATCGCTGAGCTGATGTCCTTACTGGTGCTTCGAGTGCCGTAAACACCAGAAAAAAAAATAAGCTGCAGCAGCAGCAGCAGCAGCTCAAAGCAGAACTCGCCGGATCCCGGCCCTGCCGTTACATAAATCTGCCCGAACCCAGGAAACATTCCAAGCCACACACAAGCTTTAAGAGCACGTCTGGCGTAAGCCTCCCCTCTTTCCTTCTCGTTCCCTTTTTTTTCACGACCTCTACTCACACGTTCGCCTTCCTAAACGATCAGCCATGGTCTGAAAACAGCCCGGGACGAAACGAGAGATATCCGTCTTCGCTCCTTTTATATCTCTACCATCGCTTTTTATTCGGTTACCTTTAGTTTCTTTTGCTAATTTTCCTTCGAAGAGACACTTGCGCATCCGCCTCCGTTCGATTTTTTTTTTCTGTGTTTTCTACTCTTCGCATCACTTCATTGGTGTGCAATGCGAGGCACACGTAAGCGCGCGCCTTCTTTTGCAGCCTGAGCAGGCGTGATTTACGCGTGACTGCACCGCCGATTGCCAGTTTTATATCTGTGATCAGCGGACCGTCCTTTCATATTTGCCGCTCAAAACAAAATGCCCCCCCCCCCCCCCCCCCTCGCTAACCATCCTCACTTCCCCGCCCCAAGCCTCGGCTTTCGTGCACGTACCTTATTTTGATTGTTCGTTACTTTCCTTTTTCTGAGATCCGTCGTTCTCCGGCACTTTCCCTATGGATACGACGAGGCTGACCTTACCGCTGATTACAGCTGCGCCAATATGAGCCCCTGGGAGGGTTCTGGCGAAATGAGAGTGGAAAAGGGGAGGGACGTCGGAGGGGGGAGGGGGAGGGGGGGGGAGTCACGCGAGCCATAATTACACCCGCCGGTCGGCCGGCCGCTCTGCACGCAGCAGCAGCACAGACTGGAGTTAGCTCTTCTACCCTTCCTTACCTTCATCACCGAAGGACAGGACCGACTCTGCCATCGCTCTCAGGCTTTCTAGTCACCGGGAAACGCCTGCCCCCGACTTAACCGCGGCTCCGCTATTGCTTGTATCCCATGGATCTGACTGCATTCGCTGCCCGAGTTGCTACCCCCCGCCCCTTTTTTTTTTTTTTTTCTTACTTTGCGAGTTCGAGTCGCGCGCGCTCCTACGGATTCATGGTCTCGAACGCTGCTTCGGAGATGCTCTGTTTCTTCTGTCGGTCTAGATTGCTTTGACCGTTTTCTAGTCCGTTTGGTGGATCCTCCGACGTGTGCGTCACATGCTCCTTTCTCTCTCGCTCTCCAACCTCTGCCTTTGTACATGCTTCTCTGTTCTCTCTCTCTCCTCCTAGTTCCGTGCTTTAGCTCGGTACATGGACAATGAGAATACGCTCGGAAGAGTCTCATTTTCCGCTCGATGCGCATCGGATATCGTCCTCTCTTTCGTTTTCTTCGTATATCACTCTGTTCTCGAGTTACTTATCCGACCCGAATGTCCTTCCTGCGCATTTTTATTTCTCCCCTTAGTTCTCCACCTTGTTCCACAATACAGCTTCATTTCAGACGATGATTCTCGTTCTCCCGATTTTGCTTCGCTTGCGATTTTACATGGACTCGTATTGCTGCGTTCTCCCTCTTAGTTTCTGCTCGCTGCACCGCGCACCAACTGAGAGACCCGGATGCACTGGCCCTTCTTCTAATCCCTGCCGAGCAGACATGTTAAGGTCTTCTCGCACTGCAGTCCTGGTCGTAGGCGGACGCACCGGAAAGGTTTCGAGCTTTCCCATGGAGCTAGGCAGAGCGCTCGCGTTCGCTCAGCCGACTTTCAGAATGTCAAAGCAGTATAGTGAAGACGCGCTCGTTATTCATAGTTCTATCTCTTTCTCTTTTCTTTTCCTGTACTAATCATGTACTACCCATGCACAGAAGCCCGCGAATCCACACAAAGTGCCTCGAGCGGCCAGTCGCGCGGCAATTTTGCGTGTATTCGCGGGCTTTTTTTCACGCTCGGAAAACACTTTTATGTAGCATGCATTGAGCAACAGAAAGCTGTTTCGAGAGTTTTTCATGTTGCTCTACAATTTTCTCATTGACACTTTCATAATTAGAACGGTACTTCTGGAGTTAGATAATTATTTACAGTTACTTAATTAAATATCAGTAACGAAATAATTGGCAGCCGATCCACGAAGTGAATGCTGATGATGGAGCGAAGTTCCTTGGACGATTACGGCTGCTGCTCGAGCTTTCGCTTCGGGGTCTTGCTGCCGTTGCCGACGTGCTGCTGCTTCTCGTGCTCGTAGCTCGGGGTTAGCTTCGCGGCGTTGCCGTTGGGCTGCCGCGTCTCGTTCTCGAAGTGTAGGATCAGAGTCACGACCTTTGTGCTTACGTTCGCGCTCCTCCATACTGCAGTGCTGAGTGTAGCGACAGCGGCGCGGCGCCGGCGCAACACCTGCGCGCCGTCGGTATGCGCGCTGCGTGCGCTCTGCGAACGGTTCTGCGCATGACGTCGTGCGCTTGCTCGAAGAGGGGTTTCGGAGCGGCGCCGGCGCAGCGCAGCACCTGTTCGCGGTCGGTATGCACGCTGCGTGCGCGACGGGGAGCTACGACGACGACGGCGACAACGGACATCGTGAGCGCCTAAGGAGTTTCGCTCCTAAAAAATTAGTGGCGGCTACTCCGCTTTACTGGAAACAATATGCGCGAGATGTTTGTTCTTCGACTAACGCAATTGCTCCTCTTTTAGGTCTTGGTGCATGATAGTTGGGACACCCTGTTTAAGGAAGACGAAATCTTATATTGCGTGGATGTTTGGATATCGCCTGCCTTGTTAAGATAAAGCGAATACTCAACATGTGACTCCTGTGGGCAAGGAAGAAAAAGGTGGCAAGGTGATTGAATAGGGGGGGAGGCAGCGCCAATCGAGGGTCAAGAGGAACTAAATTATGTCGCAGTTTCGCCCGAAAGGCGAAGCATCGATTGCGATAGCAAATTAGTAGAAAGCTATACGATGTAAGTATACTAGATTTATCGGCCGTATAAACTTGTAAACGTTCGCTTACTAACTAAATTATCAATCATGGTGTCACGCGCGCACAGGTAAACATGAACACATCTCGCTCGATGACCACGGAAGCTCACTGTCAAAACGCTGGAGTGAGGAAGCGCGGCAGCAGCGAGCGAATTCACCTTCGCGCTGTCACTCGCTTCAACACGAACTAAGCGCGGAAAGTACAGCGCATACGAAGCTACTACCACTCGACGCACTTTGTCCACATCGCAGGCCGCTTTCAAGATGGGGTGAGCGCGCGGCCGCGCCGTACGAAGCAGCCGCCGAAGTAGAAGCCCCCCCCCCCCACCATCCCTCCTCTACCCCGTGCCTCGCGCACGACGCAGCGCGGCGCGCTTCCTTCCCGCTTTCCTCCCTTGAGCGCACGAGATTGAGCCGCGATCGTCGCCTAACCCTCGCAAGCTTTCGCTCACACATACAGCAGACTGGGCGCGCGGCGACGGTGTTATCGTGCTTGGACTTTATACTGAACATCACGGCGATCACGACGGCAGAAATGCGCCTGGAGTATCCATATAATTGCTATCGCAATAAAAGAAGGCACATGTTGACATTCTTCACTACCAAAAAGGAAAAGAAATATTTATCACTCATTCACGCTTCCAGAACAGCCTGAAAACGCGCGCACCAAGATGCGCGCCTTAGACTTGAAAAGTAAGCTCGACGAGTCCAAGCTTATCCATCTCGTTTCTTCCATATTCGGAGCCACACGTGCGTCGAGGCTAAAGGCCCTTTTCTGTCCACTGCCACCGGTTTTGTCTTCCACTGATAGTTTCCTTTTTGTGCTTGCACTTTTTTCAAAAACCTGCTCATGCGCTCCCGCACGCACCTGTCGTGGCGCGCTCGCTTAATTCCTCGAAATTTAAAAAAAAAACATTAACGACATGCTTCACTTGAGCTAATGCGCTGCTCCCCTCTCTGCGTCCGCACCTGCGTGAAATCATCTCGCATCATTTCTTCCGTCTTTGTTTTTACAAGCCACTTCAGGCATAACGAAGGGCACCGCGGCGCTGTGGTCCTTCAGTTATCGCTCACCGTTTGCCCTAATCTGAGCCCGCATTCAGGAGGCTTTTCTTTCATAAATCGGGTGCCTTCTCTAATGCTCTCGCTGTCACGATTCACCGGTACTTGTTCTTAAGACCCTCTCTAGCGTACGGTCTGATATGCGAATACAGGCCTGAAGTTTTTTATAGGTTGTTCTTCCGTATGTTTTTCGTTTCGATCAACTGCTTTTATATTACTAGCGCTTCGTGCAACGGTATTCTTTTTTCTTCTAGTTCTTTTACAGCGAAGCTGTTAAGGGCTCACCTCTCGATCGTCGCGTCCGGCAATAGAAAAAAAACTCTCATTGGCCGTATGCTGTATGTGCGAGTGAAAGCGCGCGAGGGCGAGGGACGCTCGCTTTCACGGAGAGCGAACGCACGGCGGAGAGCAAACGCGACTTATGTGCGAGTGAAAGCACGCGAGGGCGAGGGACGCTCGCTTTCACGGGGAGCGAACGCACGGCGGAGAGCAAACGCGACTTCTGTGCGAGTGAAAGCGCACGAGGGCGAGGGACGCGCGCTTTCACGGGGAGCGAACGCACGGCGGAGAGCAAACGAGACTTCCCAGTGGAAGGGGAGTGATGGGTGAGAAGGGGCATCGAGGCACCCTAGACTGTGCGTGTGCGTGCCCGCTCTCCCACTGCGGCGCATGCGCGCAGCCCTGTCTAGGGAGCCTACCTGCAACGCTGTTTTAAAACAGCGTTGTATGTAGGCTGTCTAGCCCTGCCGGCCTCTGCCGCCGACTCTATCTGGGCTCTCGCCCGCCTCTCCACAAAGAGTGTCGACAATGGCGTTTAGCCGTTCGTCACGTAGCCAGCGTTTTGACAGCGGTTGTGTGCGGTCACACAAACAACGCGAACAACTGTTGTCGAAGGCGGCGGCGTTTTGCCCGCGTTCGCACTGAACGCGCGCGGCGTTGGTGACGTGTTTATGAAGAACGTGCCCACCTTTGCCGTACACCCTATGGCGGTGTACCGTAGCGATCATAAGGCCATGGTCCCAGCGGTCACTAAATAAATGAAAACCACCAGGTCCAGGTCATATATATTTCTCATTCTTTAATAGTTCAAATAACCAATTGCACCATCACATATTAATAGTCATAATTGGAAATACATAATTCCCACCATAGTACAGCTTCGCTGGTCTTCCATCTCCACCCCAGTAGAAGGGCTGACAATTTTTTGTTTATTTATTTGTTTTTATTCTTTTTTTTTCTTTTCTTTTTTTACTTTGCGGAGCTTTTTTGAGCAAATTTTACCGCTGCGACATTGTCACGCGCCAAATGTCGGGATTTTGCCTCTAGCACGATGCTTGGCTGCACTTAAGGTCTTCTTCTCGTAAGACTAACTTCAAAAGAAGATTGTAAAGTTTCTACTGATGGAACCAATCCTTCATCTGAGAAGAGAGAGAGAATGTTATATTTGAGTGATAGCTGGAGGCCTACTTTGGCAAATGGGTAATCGGAAGAGAGCTAGGTCGGGGATAATTGGAGCTCGCTACAAAAGCTTCTTGAAATGTAAACACTGACATCCGCCCGACTTATAACATGAAGCTACAAAGGTAACCCACACGGATTGCTCAGAGAGAAAGCTTGGCAGTTGAATAAAAATTGGTCCTGCTCCGGGAAGCCCGCAGGGTGCAGGAAGGTTCTTGAAAGGGAAACGTTGTCATGCCCCCGACTCTATGGCACGTAGCTACAAAGGAGACCCTTTGTTGTTTCCTTTGTAGCTTCGTGCAGCAGTCGGCTGGATGACAATATCTGCCTTTGATGAAACGTTGTTTTTCAAACACATTCGCGGGGTCGAATCCCGGCCGCGGCGGCCGCATTTCGATGGAGGCGAAATGCAAACATGCCCGTGTGCTTGCGTTGTAGTGTACGGTAAAGGGCAAGCTGAAGAGGATTTAGAATTGGATGATTTACAGTAGTTTGGAAGGCTCATACAGTATAATTAAACTCCTGCAGTTATTTTCTCGATTATGCGCGTAGCAGTGCCGCAATCGCGGTTTAAATTTTTGTTGAAGTTCCGCCCCCTTCGCGCGCCAAGCGTAGCTGCGAAAGACCGGGCGTGACGATGACGTCAATACAGGGGTCACGTGAGCGCTCCCTTCTAATCACGCTCCTCGTCGATACCAAAGATGACGTCACGATCGTCTTCGCCATAAGAGTGTGTGAAACAACCCGCGACGTCTCCAGCAGATGCTGCGGCTTGGTTTTGGTAAATTAAAGCAACTAGTGGTGACTTCTGGCCTGTCAAACTATGATCTTCGTATTCAGGCGGTGAAAACTATATTAATTCTTTGAAAGCTCACTTGTTCTAAAAAGTGATTCAGTTGCCCTTTAAAGAACCCCAGGTGGTCAAAATATATCCCGAGCCATTCACTACGGCGTGCCTCATAATCAGAACTGGTTTTGGCACGTAAAACCCCAGAAAGAACAAATGTTGTTCAAACACATTTATCGATACAATAATGCAGCAGCCCCTCTTATCTATTATCATGAGAGAGGGAGAACTTTTCATTTCCATAAAGTTTTATGTTCTTTCGAAATATGTGACATATTTTGATAACGATTTAAAGTTTAAACTAGGCCTAAACTTAAGCAGTGCGTGCTTAATTTGAAAGTCGCTCAGAGGTCAAATGACAGATGTACCCGAATCAACTGAGAACTTAGCAGCTGGCTTTATCCTAGAGAGAGAAAGAGAGCGGGGCGGGATATAAGGAAGGCAGGGATATTAACCAGTCAAGAGTCCGGTTGGCTACGCTACACTGGGGGAAGGGAGAAGATAAGGAAGGAAGAGATAGGGGGTATAGAGACGTGGCACGGATCGTACTACTGAGTCAAAGGCGCTCGTACAAACCAGACCCTCTCAGAAAGCACAAAAGCCTTCATCCTGAATTCCTTATGTTACTATAGCGTAACATTGATAGAGCTAAATCTTGCTTTACCTGAACTAGCTTCAGGCCACAAATATGTCCTCGTTTGTATATCATTCTTCAGGTGTATTTTACATAATCGTTCTTGCTGTCCCGAGCCGATAATCAGCGTACAATATTTCTTTAATGAATTTAAAGGAGGGGTCGGCGTCTTTATGGGCGCCGGCTACTACTGTTCGAGTGCAGGCAAAGCTAAAGTGTCATCGATAAACGCCGAAAAACACTGGAGACAGTAAAAAATCACTAATATTTGCGAAGTTACATGCACAAGTAAAAGAAGGCACTGAACAGAGTAAAAAGGCACTCACAGACACATAATAGTACCGTACCAATGCTCTTTAATTCCTAAAGCAACTGTTGGTACACTTTGGTCTGCGTATTTTCATTAAAAAACAAAAAAAGTTTAAAAGTTGAGATAGACACGTCCGCAAACTTACTCCTTTCGGTGATGCTTCGGGTCCCAGATAACGTGTTAGTATAAACGAATTTATAATGATAGTATAACAACGCTTTTGTTTACTCTCAATAAATAACTGCGCAGGAGAATCATACGAGAGTCATACGATAATATATTTTCTTCTACTGTCCTCGCACCAGAAGGCAACGAAGGCGCTAGTGAAGCTTCTCCGCTGACGCGACCTATAGTTGAACGACTCTGACATTCCCCGTGTTCTTATATACCTTTTTCCGAGTGCAGGGTAGCAAACGGGATGTTCGTCTTTCTGGTGACCTGCCCGCCCTTCACATCTCATTTCTCTCTCTAGCAATACACTCTGTACTTCAGGTCTTTTGAGGTAGTGATTCAAAAAGGATATAAATACATACAGACCAGCGTAGTCGTTTTGTCGTTACACCTTATTCAATTTGTTGCCTCACTCACTCACTCACTCACTCACTCACTCACTCACTCACTCACTCACTCACTCACTCACTCACTCACTCACTCACTCACTCACTCACTCACTCGCTTGCACGCACACACGCACGCACGAACACAAGAGCAGGTCTATAATGCAGAATCAGCCTGCTTGGAGGACCGTGATGCAGCCCCTTGATTCATGTGCTGTAACATCCCCCCACGCAGCTTGCTTTATCGCGGCGCACAGTGTGAAAAAGAATGACGTCTTCCTTAGTTAAACCCTTTTCTCTCTTAAAGCGTTGCCCGGTAGTTTTTACGAAAACTATGTATCTCCTTTCTTTCTTTTCATCCCTTTAAAGCCCTTCTCCCGTGTAGGGTAGCAAACCGGACGTGCGTCTGGTTAACCTCCCTGCCTTTCCTTCCCTCTTTTCCTCCACCTCCTCCTTGTGAATGCGCAGTCATTCTTACACACTGTTGTTGCGGGCGTCGTCATTCTTGTCCTCTGTTCTGCGCACTCCACCGCCTTTTGCGATGTTTTGCTTTATCGAGGAACCGTGCGCGAAGATGGCGCGTTTCCTAATTAAACTTTCGTTTCCGGGTAAAGTGTGCTCGTAAAAAAACCTTTGACCATGTTCAGAAGAGCACGAAGCATAAAGGAGGACCTCAAGTTAGGCAGAAAAATAGCGGCACTCCATACGGGTGAACAAGCCGGCACATAGAACAAAAAGTTAGCGTTGTTTGCGCAGTGTCTTCGACAAGGTCCGCTTGGGAACGATATATATTTTGTCTTCATTCTACGTATCACGGTAACAAAAGAACGAATTAAATTGTCTAGCAGCGCTAAGACTTGACCATTGCTTTCTTTCAACGTGTCTTGCTTTCTTTCAACCTCTCAACGTGTCGGTGTGCCAACCAAGCGGAAACAAGTTTCGTAGCCCCCTTTAATTTCGCGGACGTCTGAACTAGATGAAAGGCGAGCAAGGAAGGCGACGCCAGAGCTAACATGCCCTTGATTCTTGGTTTGCCTTTTTCGTAAGCCACGGCCGCTATGTGTATTGAAGCCACTGACGCGACGAAAAATTTGCTGTGCGAATATGTCAGGCCTGATAACTTTGCAGAATGCGCTAAAGGCAGAAGATGAATGGCCGGAAAAGCAAGTTGAGCCACTGTGTGTAAAGGGATGCTGCCTCCTCTTTTGAGGTGAGGGCGTTTTAATCAGAGCGCTTTGGCCTGAAACCCTTATAAAAGTTTTTTTCGTCTGACTGCCTGCCTGAGAGTGAGACACCAGAACGAAGACTTCCGTGAATATGTTAGAGAGGCTATATAGAGATGGCACGAAATTGTTTGCCCTTGTCGCGAATCGAGTGATTATTATTTCATTTTTCGTATCCAATAGTTACCGAGTACTGAGAGCGACTAATTAGCTAACTTATTTTTCATTGAAGCATCGAGTAGTTAGGGCCCGAGTGGGCGTAATGTATTCTCAATTTATGCGCATGCTTTGTGCATTAGTTAATGTGCATTTTAAGGAAGAACGTTTGAAGGTAAAGATCCATATGAAGCACCTCACAATTCTTTTTCCTTTCTTTTGTTTTAGGGAGGGAGGCAGGGGAAGTTAGAATGGATATATTAAACAGGTCATGTGAGAAAACTACCGTCAAGCTCTCAATAAACGGCATGACATATATTTCGCTGACTACCTCAACACATCGGCATTCCTCTTGATGACTTGGCTGAAGAGGCTGCCCGGTTTGCCCATGAAGGAACCCGAACAATTCCGATGCCTCTATCCAGAACCAACGCTTTGCAAGGGAACATCATTTGCCGGCTCGAACCATGGCATATACTTATTGGTCTTCACCTAATTTCTCAAAGCGTCTTCTGCGCACACTGAATCCTTTCTCGAAGCTACAACTGCCATCACGCATTTCTCGCTCTGATGCGCCATTGTTATATCGTCTTTGGCTCGGGGTGGAATTTGAAAAAGATCAATCATTCCCCATTGGAATATGTGACGCGCCTACATTTAACGCTGGCGGTATCGAAGAGACTATTGATTACCTTCCGTGCCATTGTTCTCGTCCCTACACCCAGTGCCGCTTAATCCGGACGGGATTACAGCGGCTGGACTCAAGACCGTTTTCAGAAGGGCCTTGGACCATGGCCTGTGCGCACCCACCTGGCTTAGCAACTATGGCGATGCGCTGCTAAGCACGAAGTCGCTGGATCAAATCCCGGCTACGGCGGCCGCATTTAGATGGGGGCGAAATGCGAAAACGCCCGTGTGCAGTGCATTGGGTGCACCTCAAAGAACTCCAGGGGGTCAAAATTAATCCGGAGTCCCCCACTACAGTGTGCCCCATAATGAGATCGTGGTTCTGACACGTAAAATTCTAACGTTTGATGAATTAAATAATTAATCGTCGTGCACATCACTAGCGCAGGAAGAAATAAGAATATTACTGCAGTTTCTGTAGTCGACAGGTCACCGTGGCCGTCTATGGACTCGGTGTGCCCCTTCACGTGGGCGCTTTCACGTGCGCGTTTAACTATATAGGGGCGCCCTCTATGCTCCTTCTTTCTCCCTTTTTTCACCCCATTATCCCCTTCCCCCAGTGCAGGGTCGCAAACCGCAGGTGCGCCTGGTTAACCTCCCTGCCTTTACCTTCCTATTTCTCTCTTTCAGAATGAGACAGCCGATCGATCAACCAATAAAATCAATCGATCCGTCAGCAAGGCGGCTGACTCAAAAGTTGCTCAAAATCAGTCAACTGAAGCCATGCGTTAAATCGACTTCCCTTTGCAGGAGGCGTGTCCTTCATAGGCATGATGATCGGCGGCTTGCTGTGGGGCAATTTGGCCGACAAGATGGGCCGCCGGCGCACGTTGCTATCGGCGCTGCTCACCAACGCGTTGTTCTCGGTCATCACCACCTTTATGCCCACCTACGGACTCTTCACCGTCACCAGGCTTTGCTCGGGCATCGGGTGAGTCCCCGCATCCTTCCGCAAGCTTACTACGAGATCCACTTTAGGGCTAGTTACTGAGAAGGGCTCTTGCAAGGGCTGGGCATCCAGATATTTGCAGGCGCGACTAAATCGTTTAAAACCTGCCGATTCCTTTGCTGTGCAAAACTCAGATGAGGTCATTCAGTTCCTTATTATGACCAGGGAAAATATTTGTTCAATTCTATACCACAAGAGAAAATATGTGATTTAGTGACTCAATGCATAGAAGTCGACTAGTGCTGCTCATTGGGCCTGTTCGTACGTCATACTACCAAGTCTAAGCGTAGCGCAAACGATACCTAGACACAACAGCTATGCTGACACAACACACACAGGACGCTTGTGTGCGCTGTGTCAGCGTCGTTGTTGTGGTTTGGCATTGCTCGCGGTACGCGCAAGCTCTACGGTAAACTTGAAAGAATTGGCTCTCTAAAATTGAAGTAGTTTGAAAGTGGTTTGTATACACAAGATGTTCCTGACGTTTAATTGCCGTCTATATTTGTTACGAAACTCAGAAACTGAACGCAAAACGGAGACCTGCTCTGAACAGTAGGTTGTTTTAATACAGCGCTACTCCTCTACAATGTTACCCAATCTGCGTGTATGGAATGGCAGGCTGTAAAATGAGAATGCGCTTAGCCATTTGGGAGTATGGAGCATTGTTCGTTTCTTGCTTGTTTGCTTGTTTATTCATTTGTTTCTTCGTTAGTTTCTCTCTTCGTTCGTTTCTTTGCTTGTTTGCTATTTATTGATCTCGTAAGACATTACATAAGACAGTGGATCATGTAACGAATACAGGCATTAACCTGAACGGAATAAATGGCCAGAATAATTTAAACTATTAAATGTAAGATGTGCTTAAACTTGGTGATAAGCGCTGTTTCATACGCACAATGGCTAAAAAAGAAATATATCTTGCTTTAATGATAGTTTGTTATAATGTATAACACGAAAGAAAGCCAAATTCCCCGTGAACATGTAGTTTGCGGTACAACTTTGCTCATTCGTATGTGATTAAGTTTCGGCGATATCGATCATGATCGACCTGACTCTCTTTGTTCTTGTCTCCTACTATCTTCTTACCACCCCCCCACCCCCCCACCCTACGCTTCTTTTTTTGTACCATAGCGTGGGTGGTTCCATTCCCATCGTATTTACGTACTACGCCGAGTTCCTGCTGAAGAAGCATCGTGGCCGCAACCTCTGCTGGCTGCTTCTCTTCTGGGCCATCGGTGGCGTCTTCGCGTCCGTGATGGCCTGGGGACTCATACCCAGAACAGGTATATCGCTACGTCCGCTACATTCGATCATCATCACCATCATCATTCTTCTGGTTTCTATTGAAAGCAGCTAGTGCATGTCCAAAAGAGCTCGTCCCCTACTTTACCATATCTTAATCATATAAACCCGTTATCTCGAAAGAAAACGCCGGGAAAACTCCTTTAGCGCTTTTCCGCAGATATCAGGCCACGATAAACCATGACATCGCTATCTCGACGTCTCACAATGTACATTCGTTTAGATTGGTGTTTCCATTTCGGCACTGCTTGTGAAAGCTGCTGTGCAACCCGCCGTGGTTGCTCAGTGGCTATGGTGTTGGGCTGCCGAGCACGAGGTCGCGGGATCGAATCCCGGCCACGGCGGCCGCATTTCGATGGGGGCGAAATGCGAAAACACCCGTGTGCATAAATTTAAGTGCACGTTAAAAAACCCCAGGTGGTTCAAATTTCCGGAGTCCCCCACGGCGTGCCTCATAATCAGAGCGTCGGTTTTGGCACGTAAAACTCCATAATGTTTTTAGCTGCAGTGCATAAAGATAAGCATTGAATGATAATAAAGTTGTGGCCAGTGGGATGCATCAACATAAAAAAATGTGTGAGGTTAGACGTCGCAAGAATGAAAGTATTTTTAAAATATTGTACGCGCTGTACTTATGTTTTATAGCATTAGCGCTTCACGTGGATTTCAACATGCGCCTAAGATCTGCAATGTTTGTTTGTTTTTTCACTTTTGCATACCGTATACTGACACTTGTGTAGTTTTCAGCTATTCTAACAGTAGAAATGGATGCTGTCCCTGCGGGTTGGTTTCTAATTGTAAATGTGCGCAGTATGATGAGCGGATACGGGGATATAGTGTGCAAAAATAGGCGTGCACCAGTGACGACTTAGTACGCTTTGAGGACTGTTTCGTCTGTCTATCAGCCAATTTCCCGCAAACTTTCAGACATCAAGCCTTTCTCTTCAGATTTATTTTTCTACATGAATAGCACAAACGCAGATGCAAGAGAAGCTCTAAAATCCATAAAAAAGGAATTAAATATAAAAAATCTTTATGTATCATTTCCTCGCACTGCTGTCCTAGTACACTGGGATGTTGCAGGAGCGGGTCAGTACAGAACAAGGTAATATTCGGCATCTTTCGGCATTCCCTTCACGTGCAATACGAAATGCGATTGCTGCGATTACCCAACAAATACAGCGACGATAACGCATTTCGTCTATCTACCATCTTTGTTAGTCACACCATCGTCAGCATTACGTCAGCATTACGTCAGCGCGCACTCGCAACAAACGGAGGATGAGAATAACATGTCAAACCAACCAGCCTGCCAGCATACCCTTTAGACGCCCACCAGCACCAGTCTTGTCGCTTTCACCGAAAGCCGCCTTCGCCTGTCTCGCAAGAGCTCGTCTCCTCCTCGACCTTATCCTAATCAGATAAGCCCGTTACAAAAGGAAACACACGAGAAACCTTCTCCGATGGTTTTGCCAGCCCAGACGTCATGCCACGGGGACGCCGCGATCCCCTTGGCCCGACGAAGGCCACGCGAGTTTCATTGATTTCCCAGCTCGTGTCTCTCGCGCAGCCCCATTGCATAATGTATCCCGTGTTCGTGCCGATGGACTTGCGTGGAGACGCGTCTATATCCGCGCGCACCATTGCAGGGGCTAACCTGCTCGGGCTGGGCAGGCTTCACTTCAGCAGCTGGCGGGTCTTTCTGTTGATCTGCTCGTTCCCGGCCATCGTGTCCGTGCTGGGACTCGCCTTCCTGCCCGAGAGCCCGCGCTTCCTCCTAGAGGTCGGTCGGCCGTAATTGTCTTTCTCTATCGTCTTTGGTCGGCTTGCTTGCTTGCTGTTTCTTTGTTTGTTCGCTGTCTTACACGTGCTCTACATATTGCGCGCTTTTTGTGCAGTTTCTGTCTTCGCTGGCTCGCTTTTTTGCTTTCCCTGTTTCACGACTGAAAGAAGTGGCGCTTTATGTAATTATGTACGAAGTGGCACACTTGTGCTTTGTTGCTAAAATACCATATATCTAATAACATATTTTAAAAAGGAAACCCCACAAGAGCACATCATACAGGAGTTTCCGCGCTCTTCAGGAGAAATATAAAAATTACAGAGAACTTTACAAGGATTGCTCGAAGGCAGAACACCTGGGCGTAGGGGCCGTGACGCGAAATCGGTGTTAAGTATTCGATTGTCTCATTTTGCTTCTGTCTTCACAGCTGAAGTTTATGCCATATGGACGGCAGTGAAAAAAAAATATTGCCGATAAGCACAGCAACGCAGTCATATATATTGATTCGTTGAGTTCCCTAAAGGCTCTAAATATAAAATCCGGGTGTGAACCCCTGCTAGGTGATTATGTTAGACATGCTGGTTTTTAACAAACATGGGAGATCCATCCGCTTCTGCTGGGTCCCAAGCCATGTAGTGATACCAGGGATTGAAACTGCAGATAAATGTACTACATCCATGGCAGTACAGAGAGACACAACGAATACAATAATACCATTTAAAGATAGCACCTGAGCGATACGGAAATCATTGGCGTCAAAATGGCAACACGAATGGAACTGTTGCACGAGTAACAAGCTACCTCTAATTAAAACAGTGCTTAACAAGTGGAAGTCGTGTCACCACCAATAAAGGTTCATTGAAGTAATCTTATGTCGACTTCGAATTGGGCGCACGCACCTCACACACATTTTTTTTTTTTTTTACTTAGGAAGAACAATTGGCATGCGCGAGAAGTGCCATGAACTGGTAACAGTGATGTACATTTTAACCACATGTACAGCACAGAGATGATAATGTTTGCACAAATTATGTAAACTACAAATACATTGGCACCCCGCTTTAATTTTAGGAGACTATGCACTGGTGTCATTGACTGACTTGCTCAGCTTTTTAGATGAGACAGTCATTTTAAGTAAATTGTAGAGCAATGCAGCTTTTGCTGCTTCTGCATTTGATTTTCTAACACCTTGTGGCTGGCGCAGCGTAGCCTAAGTCGCTTTTGCGCCAATGAGCCCAATTTAACTAACGGTTCAGTAATGTGGACTGACCTTGAACTGAGGTGAGAGCTTGGAACTACCATACATGTCAGTACATGGAGGACTCCTCCACCAATGGTGTTAAATATTCCAAAGTGCAACCGGCATTGGTGTAGCACATAGAATAGAGATGAACAAAGTAGTTGAGTTACTTTCTACCTGAATACATCTACCTTTCCGCAGCAAGATTTATAACGGAACAGAACGAATCATTCGTAAGACTGTAGACGGCATCCAATCGTGATGTTATTATTAGCGAAGGTCACCAGCTAATAGCAAAAAGCACTGACGAAAGAAAAAAAAAACTTTGGGAATTCGGCCCCAGAAATTGGTGGGAGTTACTTAACCTCCTCCAATTCGAAAAACAAAGTTAGCATACCTAAAGTCGCCCGTATTCAGTTATGCAAAAGAGGAGTGAAGGAGAGGCGGGGAGATGGACTAGATTTTTCTCGGTTGGCTACCCTAGATGTGGAGAGGGTAATGGGGTGGCAAGAGGGGACGAGAAAAGTAGCACGAGTTCAGACCGATCCCGTGTGTGTACTACATAAAGCACGGAGTCTGCAGTGTATTCCTTGGTTAAAAATGAGTGAAGCTACAATCCCAGAACGTCACCTTCACTAACACGCCGATGCTCCTGTCGGAAACAATAAATCGATACGATCACTCGAGTGATATACATCCCGCAGAAGCATGCGAGTATACTAGGGCATTGGATATGGGATATGTGAGGCGTATAAGCCTTATCCATTTTTTATAGCCCTCGTATCTTTGTTACACATAATAACATGTTTGATTTTCGGTAATTGCGAAGAACTGTGTAATTTTTCTCGCTGTTAAAGCCTAACTTCAGTTCCGCAGTTTGCTTCATTGCTACAGTTCCTCGTTCAACTTCTCTAAGTCGTACAGTTAATTGCTCGCGCCTTAGTTCATGCTCATTTTTCTTTTTATTGGAGACTCGTTTTATGCTTAGTAAGCTTAAGGGCACTTAAATCATAGATCATGAATAGTTAAGCACTCGTACACACTTTTCTTTACTTCGTGCCGAGTGGGCCCACGACCAAACGTTATGTCTCTCTTTTGGTCAAACTGATAACGCGGCTGTATTTTAGCGCGAGCATTCTCACTTTGAAATCTACGTGAAATGCGGGTGATCACGTTTAAAAAATCGCAAGTTGAAGAACAAAACCTAAGTTGCCCTCCAATACTCCTAAATTATTGGATAGTGGGATTGTGAGCCAAATCCGAATTTTAACCGAACGAAGAAAAAGAGCGCAGAAGTTTTTTACCTTGTTCTTGGTGCGAGGCAGAAAAGTCGTTGGTGTAAGGGTCATGCTGCATTACAGAGGAATGTTATACCTCTACTAGGAGACATAAGAAAACGTTGATGCTATTTTTAATCTCTCACTGAACTTTTTCTATGTTAGCGGCACATAGCACTGAAAGTGCTTTTTGCGTACCACATATAAGCTGGTGCAGTGTATTATAGTCACTGCAAGAATTTCATCAGCTTCGATTTGCTGAGTTCCAGAAAGATTTGTCTGCGCCGTCGAAAAAAAAAAGAACAGTTACGAGCTCTGCAGTCTGGAATCTCTGGATCCTAAAAGCAAATGACCCGGTGACGGCGTCACGAAACCCTGTCATTTAAAGACGATACCCGTTTCGCAAACGATGAGTTTCAAAATTTTGAAAAGTGCTCCAAAAGCTTTACGATGACTAGACCTTCACGTTGAATAGCGTTTGAGTTTGCCGAGTCCCTAATAACAGACCGCAGCAACTCTCTCCGCGAGCACCCACTCCAAACCGACGTCGATTTATTCTACCTCGAAAGTCTGGGAAGTGCAGAAGTCAGCTCGTGTTTTGTTTTTAATCGTTTAGTTTCGGCTACGTATATATTACCATCAATGCCAAATATATTACTTGAGGGGAGGAGGGGGAAGTGATATTACGGTACGAAAATGGCAAACTGGATATGAATTCTGGAGAAACTATATATGTAATGCGAGTCGTGGGCAGGTAAATCCACCCATTTCTGTATCAGTCTGGGAGTCATCTAGTACACCCACGACCACGCCGACAACCTGATTGCTTTCTTTTTCTTTTTTTTTATATCTTCAGATCAAACGACAGGGTAGAAGCTTTAGTGTTGATTCACGAGGCATTGCAGTAGCATTATTGGCCGTGGCATTATTGTAATGCCACAGCCGCTGGATAAAAAAAAAGGCACCTTTTTTTTTTTTTATCCAGCGGCCGTGGCATTACAACTCAACGTATCATATATGCTACGCTGAGTTTGAGGCCTCAAAATGCTGATTGAAGTGCGCGAAACCTAATCCAAAGCTCGTAGTTGCGTTTTTGATATGCTGGAGTGAACTTTCAGCTGTGAATAGTGCAACAATTCATTGGCTAATTAATTAATCAGTGCTGTAATTACGTCTTCTCCGTGGGCAGAAATAAATGTGAACAATTTGTTCCAATTTTCCTTGATGTGTAACTGTTTGGGCATTACAGGGTTAAGCGTTACCTTGCCGTTTCGCAGATGGGCCGTGACGTGGAGGCCATGTGTGTTTACCAGCAAATATTTAAAATGAACCACAGCAACAAGCCCGGAGTGGAATATCAGGTACGTTACAGCCTCATAATCTTTCCCCGGTAAATATAACGCTGTGTTATTATTATTATTATTATTATTATTATTATTATTATTATTATTATTATTATTATTATTATTATTATTATTATTATTATTATTATTATTATTATTATTATTATTATTATTATTATTATTATTGTTTGCATCTCGAAATGACGTGCAATTCAATATTGACACACGTACTCAATGAACTTGTTTCAATGTGCAAGCGTTTCATTTTATGCTCCCTTTTATTGCGATAGCAATTATATGGACACTTCAACCGGATTTCTGCCGTCGGCGTCGTCGTCGCCGTCGCCGTGAGGTTCCGTATAGATTCCAAGGGCGATAAAATCGTCACCGCGCGCCGTATGCGCGAGTGAAAGCGCGCGGGGGACGCGCGCGCTATCACGGAGAGCGAACGCACGGCCGAAAGCAAACGCGACCGTCGCGCGAAAGGCCGTGGGGGTATAGGAGGGAGGGAGGCGGGGCAACGCTGTGCTCCGGCACCAAAGGCGTGTCTTGCAATCGGGCGTAAGGGGAACTTGCCACTCAATCTCCCACGCGAAAGCAAGAAAGCGGGAAGGCAGCGCGGCAGGGAGGGGGGGGGGGGCGCAGCTTCTACTCTGCCAACAACTCCGTTCGTACTTTGCCCGGCTGTGGCCGTCGCCCGCACGGTCTCTTATCTCCACATGGCTCTGACCTTTGTATGCGCTGTGCATCCGCCGCTCAGTTTCCTTTGAAGTGATAGACCACACGAACCTTGCCCGCTGCGGCGGCTGCGATTGCTGCCGGCGTTTTGACAGTCGTTGTTTGCGGTCATTCAGTGTGATCTACTCATGTTTGCTTGTGCGCGCTGGCACCATGCTTGTTAATTCAGTTAGTAAGCGGATGTGTCCAAGTTTATGCAGCCGATAAAACTACTATCCCTACTCCGAATAGCTCTCTACTAATTTGCCATCGCAATTGATGCTTCGCCTTTCGGGCGAAACTGCGACTTTTTTTCCTATTTTACTCTAATTTCAGAAATTGTTATTTGATTTGTGTTCCTTTCAATTAATACATCTGATTTCTGCATGCTCTTCAGTTTATTTTGCTCATCTATTGTATTATCACGCGCCCTGCTTGCCAATATTTGGGGGGTGCAGACCCTGCCAAGCCTGATAGATGGTGTTTTCTCTGTACCCACCAAGTGTCAGTGATGCTAAAATTGATTGATTGATCGACATATTTCTAAGTGAATCATGGGCTTGCTTCAAAAAACGCATTTAGTATTCTGTTGGTGATTCTCTTCCGTTTGAATGCCATGTGTTGGAGCTTATAAAGACAAGGTGTGTGGATTGTTGTCTTATACGGCGAAGCAAATAATCACATACTGTACAAAAGAAAACATATAACCCGACAAAAAGATATATATATGAAATGCGAAAGGCAGGGAGGTTAACCAGAAGGTAGATATTCAGTTTGCTACCCTGCACTGGGGAAGCGATAAGGGGAGACAGAAAGATAAACATAAATGCAAGTATCAACTGCGGCAAGCGGGAAACAGCACTTAAACGATCAGAGGGGAAATCAAAAGTACATTTCTGAGGAAAGCTATAGCCTAGGAATCAGGCTAGAAAAACTAATATCCAGACATCAAATGCCGACTATACGGTATATACCGCGTGTTTGAATACACTTGTAGAATCAGTTTTATAACATTTCAGCAGTCGGTGGTGGCGCACAGCCTTCCGTGACTCATTCATTAGTAGAAATGGCCAATAATTTTGTGACTCACTTCGCCTTCACTGGTTCCCGTATTTTCAGCGAGGACACACAGCTGTAATTCATTAAAACCATTTTTATCACCATTCATTAATTCATTAATTCATTAAAACCATAATTTTCTCACCGCGCGAACATGTCCATACATGTAGTGTTTTCAAGGATCTCAAAATCAGCTCATGCAACGTGCCAGAACGTGCAAAGGTTCCTGGGAATCTAATTGTCGCCTTCTAGAGAGATGGAGCAAGTAGGTGAAAGTTGCCTAAGGCCCAGGCAGGTTAACGGGGTCTAGTTAGTCAAGGCGACCACGCTGGCAGCGTATAAGGTGTTATCAGGTCTAATATTTAACCCGTATTTCGTCACGGAAGTGGCAAATTTATAATTCCAGTGCTGCTGAATGGCAAAAGACAGGCAAACATAAAACAAGAAAAAAAAACTCCAGGTGGAGCTTCTGGCAACATATCGAAATATTTCCTGGAGTGCTGCCAGTAACTCAACTGGTTGAAGGCAGCGTATAGTTCTTCGGACCTATTCAGTCACAATCATAATAATGTGAAGTGTGGCCACGAATTATTTGAACACCACTTATGCTCCACCCGAGACAAGTGTTATGCCGTAGGCAGCAAGCTGCAGTCATACCGTACAGAGACCAATCCTCGGCGTGATGTGACGCGTGGCCATTTGCGAAATATCCGGGGAAAATAATTTTATCTGCGGCACCAAGTACGGCAAATTCTGTAATTAAAGCTGCTGATGCTCAGATTTCTGAGATTAGCTTTGGTGTTTGTTCTTTCTCCGTGTCCAATGCTTGTTGCAAATCATTATTATTCCTACAATAATTTGGGTCGTAAGGGGTCAACACTCTAAACTAACAATGTAAGAGGCGATTTAATGAGGCAGATCATGGGCTTTAGTCAGTATTACGGAAAGAATTAACGTAAAATTATGAGCAACAAACACGTCACTGAGATACGTTCGTCGGTAATTTTTAGAGGACGATGAGAGACATTTACGGTTAATCAAAATCAGAGAGGTTAGACGGTACCCTCTAAGGGATAACCCGTACCACAAAGGAGCGCATTAAACTAGTGCTGAGGGGTGGTCTCTACAAGATACTTTAGCTATGTATATGCAGTGTTATGTGTGGGTCAAGTGTCGTGTGCCCTGTGTGTATCATTTCCACTTAATCGCATTCATTCCGAATATCGTGCGATAGGCGTGCCGCCAGGCAAACCTCTAAAGGTTTAAGTCCGTGGAAGTGGTGCTCTCATGTGAGCGGAAAAGGGGGTGTCTTGGAAAAGCGCGAGGTGGCGCTTGTCTAAACTTTAAAAAAAATGACTTTTCGATATTTCGTACTCGCCATTTCAGCTCTCCGAGCTGGAATTGCCAGGACGCCGAGCGTTTCACGGAATTCCCCCCTGCTGTCAACAGAACCATGCTGTCCGACCTCTGTTTCTCCTTGGAAAGCGTAAGTGCTTGCAGCCCTAGTTGACCGCACAGTTGCCGAGTGATACCGCACTGATGATGCAGATTTAACCGCGAGAACTGATATTCGTTACTGAGTGAATTTTACACACGCTACGTCCGCCTCCTTTCGCGCCATTGGCTGTAAGCGTAGTTATTTCTTATTTAATAGAGAACTATTTATTCTATTTCGTTTCTCGCGAATACCCTATGCTTATAACCAGCCTCTGTACGTGGAGCTAAATGGGAACGTTGTGTTTTCGCTTACGAATGTAAGTGGGCAGCGAAGATCCAGTAAACCTGCAAGCTCGGCATGTCGCCACATAACTCGGCTGCAGCAAATTTCAGATGTATCAAATTTGCCTATAAATTGTTACGTACAAAACGGGAGAAAACGTTATCCTACGCTCGATTCAAATGCCACAGAAGGACAATACATCGATCGTCACCTGCAGCCAAAACCAGCCTCCTCATATCGATTATGCTGTACTGCCAAAATATCCTCCAAACCTACTTAGGAAACCGGTCGCCCTGAAACCTACCGTTTCGGTCATTCATTCCAGTTAGAATGTTTTGTTTCATAAACACAACACGGACACATTCATTGAATACGCATAAGCCAATGCATTGATGTCGGCAAATCTCCAGCAAGCTTAAGCGGTAATGTATGTTTTGTATTGGATACTCTGGTGCAGACAGCTTCAAAACACTGAGCGCATGCAGGCAGCCCTTTTCCCTCTTTTTTTTTAATATTCATTGTCGCACTGGACCGACACGTGCAAATGCACGGGTGCCTGTTTCTGTTGCTTGTGCTAAAGTTTGTGCTTTTAATGAAGCATACCACGACACGACGGCATGAAATGTTATTCCGTTGAGTATCAGTAGATCACTAATGCGTGTTTTCCCTTACCATTCTCTTTTGTTTTTCAGTTTTGGAGTTCGTTTTTTCAGATGATCTGCACCCCATTCACCAAGGTCACTCTGGTTCTTCTTGTTATCTGGCTCACAACGTCATTTGGGTGAGTACTTAACGCAGATATCCGGCTGTTTCCAATCACGATAACCCGCACGACGTCGCAATCAACCACATGCTGATTGTTCAGTGTGTGGTTGATCCAGATTCGCCGATCAACGCGCCCGTTTTTGTTCTCCGCTACTTGCTACTTACTGCATTTGGATGCAAGACGAAACTGTGCACATTCGCAATTTTTGCTGGAGCGCTTCATTCACATTGGCATGACCACGAACGAGGTAAAAGGAGAACTTCGATAATCTTTTCTTAACGCTGTATGCTGGAAACTATTGCTACGGATTTATTATTGTCACGGATAATTATTCACAAGGTGTACTAAAAAGAAACAGAATCAGCCGCGGCGCATACAAAGTTTGAGCGCGCCTTTGGCGACTTCGTCGATGCCATCGTTGTTCCATCAGCAGCATCATTCTTTCTATACTGTCCTGGGACAGTTTGATAGGTTTGTTTTTTTGTTTCACACGAAACAAACCAAGTCTGATGGTGTTATAGAGATAAAAGGAAATACGCCTTGACAATTTCAGATGAAATTATCGTATTCTTTCTGCACATTCTCTTCTACACCGCTTTATTTTTCTTTTTTTTTTTAGTATACCTAAGGTTTGGTTTCTATTTGTTTGCAAGTTCATTACGGGTGAACATAAAGGCACTCCTGGCGTGACTGAAAGCGTGTGAATTACGAATGCAGAGGCACCTCGGCACATTAATAATGATTAAAGAAGAGAAAGACCTATGCAAGAACTGCCGAATATTGAACGCATTAGCGTTTTCTGACAGCAAGTTAATGAAGCCCGGGAACATTGCCCGAAGGGGAATGGGGGGTAGTGGAGTTATATTTGACGACAGGCACAGAACATTTACTTCCGCAAGGAAAAACACCTCATTGAACGCAAGAACAAATGAATATACCAAGCACGAATTTCGAAGCTCGAGGTACAAATTAGTCCGTACGTACGCTACATCTTGACAGTAAAGAGAAGGTACGCTGCAGATTAATTTCAGCCACCTGCGATGTCCCTCGGCTCGTATTTGTACTAAGACGCTCTGGCTGCCCGAATAAATTAGATCTGCCTGCTTGCGCGTTTTTGTAGCCTTGGAGGCATGGTCAAGAGGGACAGGAAATTCATGTGCAGTGGTGAGAGTATGAATTCATTGGCATATGCAGGGTTCGTTCGTTTGACGAAGCACAAGGGTAATTAGAAATATCCTGGGGTGCTATCGTGAACGCTGTCGAATTCGTGCTATGTTTGCCTTTTTAGTAGAGGTGGGCGAACGTCACCTTTTTTTTAAATACAAATCGAATACGAATGATAAGTACCGAATCAAATATCGAACAGTGAAATGCAGACGCATATATTTACAACAGGAATATTTACTTCGGTTCGGTATAATTTGGTACCACGTCTGTACAGACTAGTTCGAGGAGGACAACAAACTATCAGGGACAAAGGACCAGTTTTAAATACAAAATAACTAATTGTTAATAAAATAACTGTACTAATAGCCTCTCAACGTCTTTAGAGCCTAGTTGCGAGCGATTTTTTACGCGCAAGCGTAAGTGGCCCGCTAGTGAAACCGGCGGTAGTTTGAAGCCGGGAAGGGAGCGAGCGCCGGCGGAGGATGGCGTCTGGAGGTGAAGAAGAGAATCGCGTGCCGGGGAAAGTACGAAGGAGCGCGCGGCCAAGCAAAGTCACCTAGAGGAAAGTCTAGGTGGTGTTGAGCGAAGTGGGGAAGGAGAAGAGAGGCGAAGCTTTGCGGAGGAGGAGGGTAGGCGGAGGCGCGCTGGGTTTACCTTCTCTGGCAATTGTTATGGGTGCTTTGTGCGGAATGGAGGTACCGGGTTCGTCTCGTGATAACATCGTCCCCGCGCGCCGTACGCTGTATGTGCTAGTGAAAGCGTGCGATGGTTAACCGACTATGGCGGCTCAATATCGCGCGCGCAAGGGAGGCAAGCGGGAAGGAAGCTCGCCGTCTTCCCACCGGGGGGGGGGTATGCGTTCTACTCCGGCGGCTGCCGCGCGAGCCCTACCTTGAAAGCGATCTACAATGCGGACAGAGTCTAGGCGTCCAGGCGCCCCGAGGGTCGATAGCTTCATGTTCGCTATAGCACCCATACGCTTGTGAGTCGCCCGCATTCACGAAGTGAAACGTCAGTGTGACTTTTTTCAAGAATTAATGCCTGTTGTATGACTACCTTTTCCAAAAGGCAAAATAAATCGTTGTCGAAAACAAAACAGAAGTTGGAGGGGGGGAGAACGAAATGCTGCTAAAGGATTTGTGTGCCGTAGACGAATGGAATTCGTTAGAAGGAAAAAATCACTGGCTGCAGCGTAATAGATCAACTCCCCCTCAACTAAACTGCCAAAAACACTAAATGGTAGACTACAAGCAAAAATTAGAAGTTGACAAATAGGTTTCCACCACAAAACGAAAAATAAAGCTTGCGTTATCCATTTAGTTTCTGCATTTTTTAGAATACTTTTGTAGTTCTCTTATTTCTGATAATTTGCGATACTTTGCTTAGCAGACGAAGAACAGTAACAAGACTTTAACGGTTGGTTGCTGCGAAATTTTTGATTAGTTTCAAATATTCGAAAATACCGATATTTACTTTTCGAGCACGAATATGAATAGTTAGTGTGTAATAATCTATTTGGATTCAAAACTTCCATTATTCGCCCACTCCTGCTTTTTAGCCAATGAGAGAGAGGTGTAGCAGCCCTCAGAGCCTCTCAGAGCTGACAAGATGGTTAACTTGACAATGTGGAGATCCTGACAATATGCCGGAATTCGACTTTACCGAACTGAACCCCTGTCAAGGCATTTCTCGTAGAGCATGCTTAGATTTGATCATGATGTGCCTTATGATGAAATGTACTTAAAAATTAAAGGAGGGCAAAAAATTACACTGACAGGACAGGCGACAGCCACGGCGCGTTGTTCATGCGCCTGTCATGCTGCGTGAGTGACACGACACGTCTGTCAACTTGAGGATGTGTGAGGATGGGCTGCTCGAAAGGTTTATGTAGTGAGTTACATCTTATCAAGAGCCTGCTCAGTTTTTTCTTAACCGGCGCTTTTCCGCGCATCTGCAGGCATGTGAATGTTTTGTTTTCTTCAACTTCCTCCCTAGTTAAATCACTTCGTAATTAAGCGCAAGTGTTGCTGCCTGTCTTGTCAATCTCTTTCTCTCTCTCTCTCTCTCTCTCTCTCTCTCTCTCTCTCTCTCTCTCTCTCTTCGCGCTCTTTAATTTCTCAATTATAATGATCTAAACCTACGAAACAACACGTATTGTCAAGGATGATAGATCTTTATCGATGGCGGCGCTTATGTTTTCGATCGCAGGTTCTACGGCGTGAGCATCTGGTTTCCGGAGTACCTGCGCAAGCTCCAGTCGGATAGCTACAGCTCCGAGGCGACCATCGAGGCGAACCACTTCATCCGCGACTACATCTTCAACTACTCGCTCGACAACACCAACTTCGAAGGATGCGTCTTTCACAACGTCCGCTTCACGGGCATCGTGCTCAACCACGTGCTCTTCACGAACTGCTCCTTCATAAACAGGTATAGACACGCTTGCTGTGGTGTCTAGGTAGGTTTTTAACAGTAGCTTGTACAGCTGAAAACCGATTTCCCGAAATCGACAGGGAATGGTCAAACCTTCGTAAAATCGGGAACTTAATGAAATCGGAAAATACGAGAACGCCGAGATTAAACGACCAGTTTATTTCTAGCGAAAACGTTGGTTATTTTGGCTTGCCGGCGGTTTTTCATTAAGGGCCTCAAGCAGCTCTCGTAGCTTGCGAGAGCGATAAGAGCCTGTTCCCCTCCTTCTTGAGACCCACAAAATCGCCTGAGGTGGTCGACGGCGTTCATGGCTTCGCTAGCTGTCGGCACACGGTCTAAGTTTGCGTCTGTGTCGCCATCCTCTGACGCTTCTTGTGCGTCGGCAACAAGCTTCGCAGGGTCCTCGTCATACAAATTTTCTATTGCGTCCATGCTTTCGTAGTCGACGAAGTCCACGTCTGGCGGTATAGCGTCTAGCAGGTTGAGCTGTTCCCAGGAACTGGAAGCCGACTGTTCGACCTGCTGCTCAGGGCTGGCGTCGGGGTACCCAGCTTCCTCGTAGACCATTCAGAAACCGGTATGCCTGAAGCAGTTGATGATTATATATTGCTTTGTGTCACGAACTCCAGGCTGCGGCCACATCATTATCGTTTCTTATTGCCTTACGCGCGCAGATCTCCTTGAGGCATATTTGGCTGTTTTCCCGTCTCTTTTCTTTGGGCCGGCTTCGTAAAATTGGGAGCCGCGATGGTTAATTTTCCTTCTTAATATTGAATTGGTAAATACATTATACCTGATCGAAAACATTTGGGGAACTCGGATTTCTTCGTAAAATCGAGAAATTCGTAAAATCGGTTTTCGTGAAATCGGGGTCCAACTGGATAAGCGTTGACGTTCGGCCTTGTTGGTAAGGCATGCTTAGGATGTTTACGCGTATTGACAACGGGGAGAAGCAAGTGGACACACACACAAGCGCTTGTGTGTGTCCGCTTGCATGTCCTAGCTCATTGTCAATGCACCTAAACAATCCTAAGTAGCATGTGGCTTACAGCGTAACAAGTGTTTCATAAATGTGCCTTAAAGGGACACTGGCACACTTTTTTTCAGCACGGTAACAACGCTCGCGATCTGTAGACAACACGCTAAAACAATTGCACCCTTGTGGCTGTGTTGGTTATCAAAATACCCTTACTGCACCCTTAGTGCACTTACGCATTATTTCGAGGTGCAAGAAGGAAGCTATGTGCGAAAGGCAAACCTTTCGGAGTTTAAGGCTGCTCTGGCACTTCAACTTTTGAAGCAAGTGAAAAGCCGCACGAGCCTATTTCCCAGCTCTTTGCGCCAAGTCATCGCTTGAGGACGCCGTAAAGTCGCAGGCTACGGAAGTCATCCTTCTGCTTCATATGTAGGCACGGAGTTCCGGATGACCTAGTGGAGCGATAGCATAAGAGTGCTGATGAAGAAAATAAGCGTGACAAAAAGACAAAGCACACAGGAAATGGTAACAAAATGTATAGTGCTAATTCACCCAGTCAGCAATGCAAGACCAACTAGCCCAACAATTATTTATTCTGTAGAGCATAAGACGTATCACTGTAGATAAACATAGCATGCTATTCCGGCACCATTAGGGAAAAGGCTGTACACCAACACAACCTTTAGTAAGATAGTGTTGGTAGTAGGTAGTAGTCCACTAAAAACACCTTTTTTATGGGTGTAAGGGGATCAGTTTGAGACGCAATAAAACACCCTTAAGCACGGAAATTTCTTCAGTGGGAATGCTGCTGGCGAACATGCGAGCAAGATATAATTACGCAGCGTGCAGTGGGCAGCCCACAATATCTCATAATAAAATCCCTTGCTTTTTCTTGCTGCATTCGGGGTCCACTCTCTTTTGCCAGCCGTCATTGACGTCATAGCCGGCGCGACAGCCCATAGACGCCAGCCACTTGGCGATTGAGAATTACCATGAATTACCCCGTAGCGAAAGCTTGCGCTTCCCCTTCTATCTTCTAGCAAACGCCAAAGCTGTGCTTGTCAACACATCCCGCGTTATCCTACGATCGTGTAGTGTTCTCTAACCGTATCCAAGAATCGGAGGCATGTACAAGCTGCTCGCAATAATTTCTTTTTACTTGAACGCGAACGTATAAGCTCCTCAGCGCATGACAGTCTACAAAGCGTGTATCTCATATTTTATTGCGAAATAACTTTAATTTGCATAATATAAAGGCGCAAAGTGAAAGCCACCATGCGAAATGGTTTTTGAACCAGAATCGCTCCGCGTGGCCAACATATTCAAACCTTCAAACAGCGATGCCGTTTTAACCAAAAAAAAAAAAAAAAAACTGTCAAAGGAACCCACTTCTACCGTAAAATTAGCAACACGAAAGCCGTAATGCAGTATTGCGAAAATTGTTCGCGTCATCGGCGATGAAGTTCCCCTAAAGAATATAGCTTGTCAGATGTGTTACGCAAAGCATACGGCTGAGTCGATTTCATAACGACGTACGTCTGGAATTACTTGCGCGCAGACTAACGTCCGCAATTATTTCACAATAATCTCGCCGCTTTCTTTAGCATTTTCCCGTTTACCATGTGCCGTGTGCAGCCATGTAAGGAACGTGTTATGTAATCTCTGGCAAGTATTCTGAAGCTGTTCGACGCTCTTCCTTGGGAAATATTTCCCTTGTCCTGTGTGGGCGTACCCAAAAACAATGCAAAAAAAATATTTCACACACTTCTGTTGCACATTAATTCGTTCATTTCGCTATAGTGATTAAGCAAAGCACGCGTTCTTTCGGTAATCATCACTTCAATTAATCAATCTATATTCACATGAAAACTGCTGGTACAGGTTGCAAATGACTCGGTGACTCATTGAAAGGCTGTTTGCTTTCACTTTCTTATTTTCTTGTTTAGGAATGTTAGTAAGTACGAATGTTTTTTTTTTTTTTTTTTTTTTTTTGCAGGCTACATCTACAAAGCAGATAAGGGTATGACCACATCAGACACACCAAATTGTTCATAGATACACATAGTGGT